>NW_024412572.1:8881859-8965429 GCF_014898765.1 Herpailurus yagouaroundi
TATGTGTCTGTTTTTGTGCCAATACCATGCTGTCTTGATGATGACAGCTTTGTAGTAGAGGCTAAAGTCTGGGATTGTGATGCCTCCTGCTTTGGTCTTCTTCAAAATTACTTTGGCTATTCGGGGCCTTTTGTGGTTCCATATGAATTTTAGGATTGCTTGTTCTAGTTTCGAGAAGAATGCTGGTGCAATTTTGATTGGGATTGCATTGAATGTGTAGATAGCTTTGGGTAGTATTGACATTTTGACAATATTTATTCTTCCAATCCATGAGCAGGGAATGTCTTTCCATTTCTTTAAATCTTCTTCAATTACCTTCATAAGCTTTCTATAGTTTTCAGCATACAGATCCTTTACATCTTTGGTTAGATTTATTCCTAGGTATTTTATGCTTCTTGGTGGAATTGTGAATGGGATCAGTTTCCTTATTTGTCTTTCTGTTGCTTCATTGTTAGTGTATAAGAATGCAACTGATTTCTGTACATTGATTTTGTATCCTGCAACTTTGCTGAATTCATGTATCAGTTCTAGCAGACTTTTGGTGGAGTCTGTCGGATTTTCCATGTATAATATCATGTCATCTGCAAAAAGCGAAAGCTTGACTTCATCTTTGCCAATTTTGATGCCTTTGATTTCCTTTTGTTGTCTGATTGCTGATGCTAGAACTTCCAGCACTATGTTAAACAACAGCGGTGAGAGTGGGCATCCCTGTCGTGTTCCTGATCTCAGGGAAAAAGCTCTCAGTTTTTCCCCGTTGAGGATGATGTTAGCTGTGGGCTTTTCATAAATGGCTTTTATGATCTTTAAGTATGTTCCTTCTATCCCGACTTTCTCAAGGGTTTTTATTAAGAAAGGGTGCTGGATTTTGTCAAAGGCCTTTTCTGCATCGATTGACAGGATCATATGGTTTTTCTCTTTTTTTTTGTTAATGTGATGTATCACGTTGATTGATTTGCGAATGTTGAACCAGCCCTGCATCCCAGGAATGAATGAATCCCACTTGATCATGGTGAACAATTCTTTTTATATGCCGTTGAATTCGATTTGCTAGTATCTTATTGAGAATTTTGGCATCCGTATTCATCAGGGATATTGGCCTGTAGTTCTCTTTTTTTACTGGGTCTCTGTCTGGTTTAGGAATCAAAGTAATACTGGCTTCATAGAATGAGTCTGGAAGTTTTCCTTCCCTTTCTATTTCTTGGAATAGCTTGAGAAGGATAGGTATTATCTCTGCTTTAAACGTCTGGTAGAACTCCCCTGGGAAGCCATCTGGTCCTGGACTCTTATTTGTTGGGAGATTTTTGATAACCGATTCAATTTCTTCGCTGGTGATGGGTCTGTTCAAGATTTCTATTTCCTCCTGATTGAGTTTTGGAAGAGTGTGGGTGTTCAGGAATTTGTCCATTTCTTCCAGGTTGTCCAATTTGTTGCCATATAATTTTTCATAGTATTCCCTGATAATTGTTTGTATCTCTGAGGGATTGGTTGTAATCATTCCATTTTCATTCATGATTTTATCTATTTGGGTCATCTCCCGTTTCTTTTTGAGAAGCCTGGCTAGAGGTTTGTCAATTTTGTTTATTTTTTCAAAAAACCAACTCTTGGTTTCGTTGATCTGCTCTACAGTTTTTTTAGATTCTATATTGTTTATTTCTGCTCTGATCTTTATTATTTCTCTTCTTCTGCTGGGTTTAGGCTGCCTTTGCTGTTCTGCTTCTATTTCCTTTAGGTGTGCTGTTAGATTTTGGATTTGGGATTTTTCTTGTTTCTTGAGATAGGCCTGGATTGCAATGTATTTTCCTCTCAGGACTGCCTTCGCTGCGTCCCAAAGCGTTTGGATTGTTTTATTTTCATTTTCGTTTGTTTCCATATATTTTTTAATTTCTTCTCGAATTGCCTGGTTGACCCACTCATTCGTTAGTAGGGTGTTCTTTAACCTCCATGCTTTTGGGGGTTTTCCAGACTTTTTTCTGTGGTTGATTTCAAGCTTCATAGCATTGTGGTCTGAAAGTATGCATGGTATGATTTCAATTCTTGTAAACTTATGAAGGGCTGTTTTGTGACCCAGTATATGATCTATCTTGGAGAATGTTCCATGTACGCTCGAGAAGAAAATATATTCTGTTGCTTTGGGATGCAGAGTTCTAAATATATCTGTCAAGTCCATCTGATCCAATGTCTCATTCAGGGCCCTTGTTTCTTTATTGACCGTGTGTCTAGATGATCTATCCATTTCTGTAAGTGGGGTGTTAAAGTCCCCTGCAATGACCACATTCTTATCAATAAGGTTGCTTGTGTTTATGAGTAATTGTTTTATATATTTGGGCGCTCCGGTATTCGGCGCATAGACATTTATAATTGTTAGCTCTTCCTGATGGATAGACCCTGTCACTATTATATAATGTCCTTCTTCATCTCTTGTTACAGCCTTTAATTGAAAGTCTAGTTTGTCTGATATAAGTATGGCTACTCCAGCTTTCTTTTGGCTTCCAGTAGCATGATAAATAGTTCTCCATCCCCTCACTCTCAATCTGAAGGTGTCCTCAGGTCTAAAATGAGTCTCTTGTAGACAGCAAATAGATGGGTCTTGTTTTTTTATCCATTCTGATACCCTATGTCTTTTGGTTGGCGCATTTAATCCATTTACATTCAGTGTTATTATAGAAAGATATGGGTTTAGAGTCATTGTGATGTCTGTATGTTTTATGCTTGTAGTGATGTCTCTGGTACTTTGTCTCACAGGGTCCCCCTTAGGATCTCTTGCAGGGCTGGTTTAGTGGTGACAAATTCCTTCAGTTTTTGTTTGTTTGGGAAGACCTTTATCTCTCCTTCTATTCTAAATGACAGGCTTGCTGGATAAAGGATTCTCGGCTGCATATTTTTTCTGTCTAGCAAACTGAAAATCTCGTGCCAACTCTTTCTGGCCTGCCAAGTTTCAAAAGAGAGATCAGTCACGAGTCTTATAGGTCTCCCTTTATATGTGAGGGCACGTTTACCCCTTGCTGCTTTCAGAATTTTCTCTTTATCCTTGTATTTTGCCAGTTTCACTATGATATGTCGTGCAGAAGATCGATTCAAGTTACGTCTGAAGGGAGTTCTCTGTGCCTCTTGGATTTCAATGCCTTTTTCCTTCCCCAGTTCAGGGAAGTTCTCAGCTATTATTTCTTCAAGTACCCCTTCAGCACCTTTCCCTCTCTCTTCCTCCTCTGGGATACCAATGATGCGTATATTATTTCTTTTTAGTGTATCACTTAGTTCTCTAATTTTCCCCTCATACTCCTGGATTTTTTTCTCTTTTTCTCAGCTTCCTCTTTTTCCATAACTTTATCTTCTAGTTCACCTATTCTCTCCTCTGCCTCTTCAATCCGAGCTGTGGTGGTTTCCATTTTGTTATGCATTTCATTTAAAGCGTTTTTCAGCTCCTCGTGACTGTTCCTTAGTCCCTTGATCTCTGTAGCAAGAGATTCTCTGCTGTCAGCTATACTGTTTTCAAGCCCAGCGATTAATTTTATGACTATTATTCTAAATTCACTTTCTGTTATATTATTTAAATCCTTTTTGATCAGCTCATTAGCTGTTGTTATTTCCTGGAGATTCTTCTGAGGGGAATTCTTCCGCTTGGTCATTTTGGATAGTCCCTGGCGTGGTGAGGACCTGCAGGGCACTTCCCCTGTGCTGTGCTGTGGTGTATAACTGGAGTTGGTGGGCGGAGCCGCAGACAGACCTGATGTCTGCCCCCAGCCCACCGCTGGGGCCACAGTCAGACTGGTGCGTGCCTTCTCTTCCCCTCTCCTAGGGGCGGGATTCACTGTGGGGTGGGGTGGCCTGTCTGGGCTACTTGCACACTGCCAGACTTGTGATGCTGGGGATCTGGCGTCTTAGCTGGGGTGGGTAGGCAAGGTGCACAGGGGCAGGAGGGGCAGGCTTAGCTTGCTTCTCCTTAGGTGATCCACTTCAGGAGGGGCCCTGTGGCAGCAGCAGGGAGTCAGATCCGCTGCCGGAGGTTTGGCTCCGCAGAAGCGCAGAGTTGGGTGTTTGCGCGGAGCGAGCAAGTTCCCTGGCCCATATATGTGAATTATTAATGAGAGATTTTGACTTGCCCCATTGTTTTTTTGTTTTTTTTTTTTAACATTTATTTATTTTTGAGACAGAGACACAGCATGAACGGGGGAGGGGCAGAGAGAGAGGGAGACACAGAATCAGAAGCAGGCTTCAGGCTCTGAGCCATCAGCCCAGAGCCCGACGCGGGGCTGGAACTCGCGGACCTCGAGATCGTGACCTGAGCTGAAGTCGGACGCTTAACCGACTGAGCCACCCAGGCGCCCCTTGACTTGCCCCTTTGTAAAATAAATGGCTGTAACCAACTTGTTCTTCATTTAATTTTATTCCTCCTGCATTTACCATAAGTCTCCACCAAAAATTATAGAAAAGTATGTAATTACTTTGATAAAAGCATGTAAATACTTTCCTATAAACATACTTACTTTGAAAATAATGGTTATATATAAAATAATGGTATTTAATTTAGAATCTACTTTTTCTCATCATTCATTATATTTTCACTTGGGTTCATTTCACTTTTTTCAGTCTTCTTGTGAGGTAAAGAGGAGATGGTGTGAAGTCATCTAGATTAATAAGGTCCATTTTACAGGGAAGGAAACATAATCCAGACAGTTTATTTATCAGGTCATGTGCTATTTAGAAGGTGAATAATTCCTGGGGCACCTGGGTGGCCCAGTCAGTTAAGCATCTGACTTCGGCTCAGGTCATGGTCTCACAGTCTTTGAGTTTGAACCCCGTGTTGGGCTCTGTGCTGACAGCTCAGAGCCCTGGAGCCTGCTTCAGATTCTGTGTTTCTCTCTCACTTGCCTCTCCCCTGTTCATGTTCTGCCTATCTCTCACTCAAAAATAAATACACGTTAAAAAAAAATTATTTTTAGAAGGTGAATAATTGCCACAAAGAATTGAAAGAACAAGAGTTTGAATATTAGAATCTGAATTTTAGGCCTATAACTCAGACACTTTCATATTTTTTCTTAACATAAAACTAATGCATTTTTGCAGTATTAAAAATTTTTTTTTTCATGAAACAAGTGTTGTTGAGGATGTGGAGAAAATGGAACTATTGGTGAGAATGCAAATTGGGGCAGGCATTGTGGAAAACAGTATGGAGGTTCCTCAAAAAATTAAATTAAAACTACCCCGTGATCTAGTAATCACTCTACTGGGTATTTACCCAGAATACAAAAACACTAATTTGAAAGGATATATACTCCCCTATGTTAATTGCACATTGGAAGTAGCCAAAGAGTCCATCAATTGATTAATGAATAAAGAAGAGTATGTGTGTGTGTGCGCGCGCGTGTGTGTATATATATATATATACATATATATATATATATATATCTGTACGCGCACACACACTGGAATATTCAGCCATAAAAAGAATGAAATCTTGCCATTTGCAACAATTCAGTGGATCTAGAAAGTATAATGCTAAGTGGAATAAGTCAGTCAGAAAACAAATATCCTATGATTTCACTCATATGTGAAATTTAAGAAACAAAGGAAGGAAAAAAGAGGAGAGACAAACTGACTCTTAACTATAGAGAACAAACTGATGGTTACTGGATGGGAGGTGAGTGGGGGATGGGTGAAAATGTTGATGAGGATTAAAAGCACACTTACCATGATGAGCACTGAGTAATGTTTAGAATTACTGAATCACCATATTGTACACCTAAAACTAATACGACACCCTATGTTAACTATACTGGAATTCAAATTAAAAAAAAAACAATAAAATTTCAAAAATATAATATAAAAAAAAAAAATCACCAAACATAGTATAGAGTAGGCATCCCCATCCCCTTCCTGAAGATAGGGTAGGTACAGGATGAGCTGTACAGACTAGGTTTTATTTGTCACATAAGTATATATACCTAGAGGTAAAAATAGCATTTATAGATTTCAGAATGTATTTTTCTCCTCAAAACTGTATTGGCTCACCAGTCACATGCAAATGCCCAGTTTCATTCTGTCATCTGTTTCTTATACGTCCTCTCCACAGTTTATGCCTTTGTAAGACCGCACAGAGGCCAGAAGTAGGAAAAGTGCATTGCCTGCTCCTCTTCCACAGTGCTGAATTAGAGCAGCTTTTATAAATACTTTTCCTCCTTATCACAACAGTGTATCAGTTACTCCTAAATGATTTCTTTTGAAATGAGGGATTAATTTCTTTAAAAAAAAAAAAGGCCTCAGTCAGATTTCATAAAATTTCAAATACTTGTAACGGGTAAGAAAGAAAGGAGTTTTTCCCCTCCCCTTTTGCCAGCAGCTACTTCTTTGACTTTTCTGCTACTGAAGGAAAATATGAAAGAGAGTCTCAGATGGACAGAAGGGAAAAAGAGCCCAGGGCTCTCAGTCCTCTTAATATTCATCGTCCTTTGGTAGGGGGGTGTGGGGGAAGCACAGGTCCTACCAGTAGTGATGAAGAGTGCTTCCTGACAAAGCAGAACCTGCTGTTCTATGCTGGGGCAGGGAGGCAAGCAGTTTTCCAGCATTTTTCAAACCACATTCTGCTAAACACACCTATAAGATGTCAGAGTATTGTGGAAAACAATCAGTTAATTTTATCTGTGTAAGTACAGATGAAATAAAAATATTCCTGGATGGCCAGATAAATTTGGGGACTGGCAGCCCAGAGATTTCTGAATTAATTGTTCTGGAATGAGACTCTGACCTCAGCCTTTTAAAAACTTGTTATTTTTGATATGTAATATACACACAGAAAAATGTGTATTCTGTAGTTCTACAGTTAAGTGAATACTTACTTACAGAACACACCTGTATAATGAGCACCCAGACTAGAAAGTACACTACGGGGCACCTGGATGGCTTAGTTGGTTAAGCGTCCAACTTCACCTCAGGTGCTGATCTCGAGGTTCCTGAGTTCAAGCCTTGATTGTGTTCTCTGCTGACAGTGCAGAGCCTGCTTCTGATCCTCTGTATCCTTCTCTCTCTGTCCCTTCCCTGCTCACACTCTTCTGTCTCAAAAATAAATAAACATTTAAAAAAAATGCTACAATGGGTTTTACTTTTTCCATTGAGAGGAATTGCCCAAAGTGATGGTCCTTTTGTCCCACGAGTGGTATCCACTAGCAGTTAGAGTGAATGCATGCTTTCTGAAGTTTTACTTTCATCTCATCCTAAAGGGAAGTTTGACAAATGAAGTCTTGGCTTTTCTGGTTCTGAGATTTACCTGATATGTGGAGGTAAGACAGCTGCTTAATCTCTTCATGTATAACTTGCCTCATCTCAGAATGAGAACAGTACTAAAGTTATTGTGAGGCTTAAATGAAATAATTTATAAGAAGCCTTAAAACAGTTTCAAGCTACTAATAAATACCAATTTATTGTATCAATGTATGTAGAAACATTTTCATGAGTTTCTACACGTGCTGAGTAGAAAGCAGACATTGGTTCAAGCAGCTTTCCATCTCTTATCTATTATGGTTTGCATGTTTTGAAACTGGGGTCAGCAGACTTTTTCTGTAAAGGCCCAGAGAATAGATATTTTGGGCTTTGTGTATATCACATGATCTGTTGGAACCACTCCACCCTGTAGTGCAGAAGCGGTGCCTAAGTGACTGATTGGGGCTGTGGCATTTTTAGAACTTTATGTACATTGAAATTTGAATTTTATAACATTTTCACATGCCATGAAATAGTATTGTTTTGATTTTTTTCCCCCCAAAGCATTTACAAAAGGATGGTTTTTTACATTCTTAGCTTACAGGTTGTTTAAAAAAAAACAGCAGCGAAAAAGACAGGCAGGCCAGATTGGGCCCACAACCCATAGTTTGCCAGCTCCTGTTTTTAGAAAACTAAAAATGATTACTATTCTAGTTTCCACTAACTCATTCTAACCTTTAAACTAGCATACGGAACCCACATTTGTTTTTCATTGCGTTCTGCAAACTGAGATTCTTGCCTTTACAGGATAGAATAATGCTTGTTTGTTTATCCTTACTGTCCTAGCCAATGCTGCAAATGCTTTTCAGGAACTTTTATTGAATCCTTATAATGCCTAATATAAATTCCTTTCTCATCTATTAAGGATGATGAGTTTGAGGCACAGAGAGGTTAAATAACTTGTCCAAGGTTACACAGCTGGTAATTGATATAGGGTAGATTTGGCCCTTAGCAGTGTGATCCCAGACCTCCAGCTCTAACCCACAGCCCCATTCTATAAAGGAATTAAAAGAAAAACATTACAGGTTTTCATCTAAAACAGGATTTTTAACTATTTTGAACTATGTACTTCTTTGGCATTCTAATGAAGTCTATATCTAAGAATATGATTTGAAATCATAAAATAAATAGAATTACAATAGGATCCAAATATACTAAAATATGGATAGTAAAATTTAATGAAACAAAATTTTGATACAGTAATGTATTTTTTTGTTAACTCATTAACATAATCTAGCAGCAGGTTTTATTTCTCAAGATTACTATCTTCCAAGTATTCATGATTACAAATGTTTATTTTGGGATATTTACAGTATCTGTACTGTGATACAAAAATACCTGATTTCTTTTGACAAAAAAAACTCATGCTACTATTTTGTTGCCTACATTTACAATTGAGCAGAATGTAAAATTTCTGTTATAGGTTAGTAAAATAAAAATATTTTCTTAGCTTCATGGACCATGTGAATTGTCTCTGGGGACCTCTGCTTTAAGAGGTTTTCAAATCTTGTATCATCTGGTGTAATTTGTTTTTGTTTTTGTTTTTTTAATTTTTTTTTTAATCTTTATTTTTGAGAGAGAGAGAGAGAGTGCGAGTGGAGGAGGAACAGAGAGAGGGAGACACAGAATCCAAAGCAGACTGCACAGAGCCCGATGTGGGGCTCGAACTCACAAACCGTGAGGTCATGACCTGAGCCGAAGTCGGACGCTTAACCGACTGAGACACCCAGGTGCCCCATAATTTGTTTTTTGAATCCATGAGGAAACTAAAGTAAGCAGCAAAACTGTACCCAAGTCATGACTGTCACTTTCACATGTGTTCCATTGTATGCTATTGTAATATTTGCTCTCATATATGTCTAAATATTTTCTGCATCATACAGCAGGATTCGTTTGCAAATCTTTGGTTTGGCTTTGTGTTAGTTATAACTGTGTTTAGTAATTTGTTGTATCTGAGAGACATTTAGAATAAAGTCTCAGTTCAGGAATTTGTTCACTTTGTTGCCAAGGAAGAGTGGTACAGTAAGTAGTAGTCCCTCATCTGCAGAGGGACGTTCCAGGACCCCCAGTGGATGCCTGAAACTGGCTAGTATTGAATCCTGTATATTCTGTATTTTTTCCTATACATACTTATGATAAACTTTAATTTCTAAATTAGGCACAGTAAAAACTGAAATTTAGATAAATACTTAAAAATTAGGCACAGTTTATTGACAACAATAAAAATAAAATAGAACAATTCTAACAATCTACTGTGATGAAAGTTAAATATGCACACACACACTCTCAAAGTGTCTCACTGTACTGTACTTACAGTGTATTATACTTCTGTACTAACCATGATGATGTGAGATGATAAAATGCCTAAACTATGAGATGAAATGAGGTGAATGATGTAGGCATTTTGATGTAGCATTAAGGCTACTGTTGATAAGTCAGAAGGAGTTTCATCAGCTTGGACCTCGGGTTACTGAAACTGGAATGTGAAACCACAAAGACAGGACTGCTGCATCTGAATGGGTAGTGGACTTGGCAGTTCGACTCTGAGTAGGTCCTCAGAAATTCTGTGTCTTTGTGTGATTCCTTCCCTTTGAGTGTGGGGTAGCATCTGCTCCTAACCGATAAAATGTGGCAACACTGATGGGATGTCACTTTCCTGATTATTTCATACCATATAGGACTTCATCTTGCTATCAGGTGCTCTAGAGACTCTCTTTATTGCTTTGATGAAGTAAGCAACCATGTTGGGAAAGCTCACATGACTAAGAACTGCAGTGGCCTCTACGAGCCGAGGGCAGCCAAAGTACAGCTCTATACATAACCATGGATAAATCAGGCCAGAAAATAATGTTGAGCAAATAAATCACAGAAGCATATGTACCAGTGATTATGTTTTTATAAATGTCAAACAAGAAAAACTAAATAAGGATAAATATATGTAGGAAACTTATAAAGAAAATCAAGGGAATGATTAACACAATTCAGGAAAGTGATTCTACCTGGTTGGAAGGGAGAATACTGTAGTTAGGGATAAGCATAAATGGTCATAACATCTAAAGTAGTGATTCTTAAACCTTAGGGAACATCAGAATCAATTAGAGGACTTGTTAAAAGATAGATTGCTGGCCCCACGGCTATCTAATTCAGTAGGTTGGAATCTGCTGAGAATTTGCATTCTTTTTTTTTTTTAATGTTTATTTATTTTTGAGACAGGGAGAGACAGAGCATGAACGGGGGAGGGTCAGAGAGAGAGGGAGACACAGAATCGGAAACAGGCTCCAGGCTCTGAGCTGTCAGCCCAGAGCCCGACGCGGGGCTCGAGATCATGACCTGAGCCAAAGTCAGACGCTTAACCGACTGAGCCACCCAGGCGCCCTGAGAATTTGCATTCTTTACCTAATTCAGTATGTTGGAATCTGGCTGAGACTTTGCATTCTTTACAAGTTCCAGATGATGCTAATGTGCTGGTCCGGGACCATCCTTACAGTGCCACAGATCTAAGGAACTGCTAATTTTCTTTTTCTCAAGCTTGATGGTGGACACATGGGTTCTTACTTATTTTGTTTTGTTTTTGCACTTTCTCTACTGATTTATCCCCTTCAGTATATAAACTTAAAAGCAGAGTAACATACTTTGAGTTGGTAACATACTTGTTATGGCTTTTGAAACACTATGTACTTTTCCTCCTGTTAGTCTCCCTGGAATTGCAATTCTAGCCAGTTGATTTTATGAGCCTGTATCAATAAAAACTGTAGGCATTTAAAGTGATTCTTCAACTACTTGCTCTAAGCAACAGTTCTTTTTCTTCATTGGGAAGTAGCCTACCCTAATTGAGCAAGGGATTGGAAATCAGGAACTTCTGGTTTGCTCTTAGCTGTCAAAGTGAAGATAAGATTGCTTCAGTGTCTTGAGCAATGTCTTTAAGCTTTATAAAAATATCCCCCATCAAATGCTCATTGTGATGATATTTGACACCAAAAGATTTTTTCCTTTTATCATCTTTAGTAGAGTGCTTTTTAGATAATCTAGACTAATTTGTGTTTCAGTGTGGTCTTTGTTTCGCTTTCTTGTGGTTTCCACTCAAAGTGGAAACTCATAACAATTACACATTTTGCTTCTCGGGGTTAATTCTATACCTAACTTTATGTAATAGATTCTCTTTTTTAATTTGAAAATAGTCGTGTATTAACTGACCAGATTACAAAAATAATCACGGTAGATACCTTAGTTCATTCTTCTAATAAGCCTATTGATCTTGTCTTCCCTGTTGTCAGCATCTCCACCTTCTACAAAATGGGTGGTCTTCTTTTTCATTTCCCCTCGTGGAGAAGATAACTTGAAGGGCCAAAAAGTTGTTTGCTTCTTTGAAATGTTTTCCAACAGTATAGATCTCATGAATCAGGTCCTGCATGCAGATGATGCCGTATTTACCAAGAGATCGAGTGATCGATGTGTTATCTGTCAGGACAATTTGCTTCTTGTTGATTTTGCCATAACCACACTTGTAGATCAGTTCATTCACTGACTTCAGGTTTGGGTACCTCCATGCTATATATGGTTCCACAATCCTTAGCATGTTAACTGAAGCTTTGTTGAGTTTAACAAAGGTGCCATTGAAGATCTGGTGAAGGCGAAGAAGCTGTAACACCTTTCGAACCTTTGGGCTCACACCATTGATACCTCTGATCCTAATGACAAATGCCAATTTGGGTTCCGTAGGTACATAGAAGTTGCCAATTTTTCTTGCCATTCTAGCCATTCGAATCTCAGTTCTGTACATCTGCCTGTATTCCTTGTGGTTAATGCTTAGCTTTTTCATAAATAACCTTCCTCCTTGCCATTTGAAGCATCTTTTGGGCAAACTTCTTTCTCAGATGCTTGATCTTCAACTCTGCGAAATTCCTTCGCTTTTTCTTAAGAGTTTCTGGCACAGTAGGAGCTTTCTTTTTCTTCTCTTCTGCACCCTCCATGGTTCCAGCCAGAAAAAGGAAGTTCTGTAATAAATTCTCTAAAGACTCTTAAACATTTAATATTTAGAGGTCTTATCTACCCTCTGTAGAAATATTATTTATCTTTTTGGAAATTACAATACTTCTGTGAAATGAGTCAATTTAGCTCCTCTTTATTAAGATATAATTTAGATACAATAAAATTCACACAGTTTAAGTGTACAGGTTTTTTGTGGACAAATGAATACACCATGTTTTCACCATCTTACTCAAGATGACAGGACATTTCCACCTCTGCAGAAGGTGCACTTTGCCACTAAATCTACGCTGCCCGCCTCCCCCACGTTGCACCCCAGGCAACCAGTGATCTGATTTTTTATCACTATAGATTAAGTTTTACCTTATTCTAGAATTTTATATGAGTGAGACTATACAGTATATACTCGTGTCTAATTTCTTAGTCAGCATAACGTCTGTGTGATATTTGTTGACACTGCTGTTTCTATCAGTAATTTTCTCCTTTTTGAAGAGGGGGAGTCTAAATTGTATTCCATTGTGAAAGGAAGTATCACAATTTGTTTACCTGTTCACTAGTTGATGGACTTGTATGTTCCTTCTGGTCTATGATGAGTAAAGCAACTATAAACATTAGCATACAAATGTTTTTGTGGTCATATGTTTTCATTTTTCTTGGGAATTACTAAATCATGTTATAAGAATATGGTTAAGAAACTGCCTATTTTCTAAGTAGTTGAAACATTAATATTCCTACTAATAACATATAAACAGTCCAGTTGCTCCATATCTTTACCAACATTTGCCACTTTTAATTTTACCCAGTTTTTAAGTTTACTGATTCTAGTGGGTATAACATGATAACTCATTGTGGTTTTAATTTGCACTTTGATGACTAGATATATAATAGGTTATGAATATTTTTTCCTGGTATGTAGCTTGCCTTTCCATTTGTTTTTGCAGAGTATTTTGTTGAAATCCAATTTATCAGTTTTTTCTAAGTATGTTTCATATTTTTTGTTTCCTGTCAAAGAAATCAGGACCTATCTCAACATCAGGATTTTCTTCTAGTTTTAGTTTTAGCTTTTTGCAGTTGGAATATGATGAACTTTGAGTTCGTATTTGTATTGGGTGTGAAGTAGAAGCTAAATGTTATATATATATATATATATATATATATATATATATATATACACACACACACACATGCACACATATATATATACAGGTAAAGATATATAAGTTTTATTTATTTATTTTGAGAAAGAGCAAGAGAGGATGAACAGGGGAGGTGGAGAGAGAAGGAGAGAGTCCCAAGCAGGCTCCGTGCTGAGAGCGCGGAACCCAATGCAGGGCTTGAACTCCTGAACCATGAGATCATGACCTGAGCCAAAACCGGGAGTCAGATGTTTAACTGACTGAGCCACCCAAGGGCCCCCTTAATGTTTATTTTTGAGAGAGAGAGGAGAGAACGAGCCAGGGAAGGGCAGAGAAAGAGAGAGACAGAGAATCCGAAGCAGGCTCTACACTATCCGTGCAGACCCTGATGCCAGGCTCAAATTTACAAACCATGAGATCCCTGGGATTGTGACCTGAGCCAAAGTCAGATGCTTAACTGACTGAGCCACCTAGACACCCTTTCATTTTTTCCCCCACTTATGAATATATATATATATTCAGTCCATTTCTGGGCTTTGCCTCATTCCATAAATCAATATATCTTATATTTGCACATATACCAGATTGTCTTGAATATCCAGAGAGTAAGTTCTCCCAATTTTATTGGGAGGGGATTTTTTTTTTTCACTGTTTCGACTGTTCCAAGTTTGTTGCATTCCCATATAAATTTTTAAGTAGCTTGTTAATTTCTCAAAAAAATAAATAAAAAGGCAGCAACCTGCTAGAGGCCAGTAGACATTTTGAGGAGCATTGAATTTCCCTGTCCTTGAAAGCTGTATTTGTTTCTCCATTTGTTTTTCTTCTTTAGTTTCAGAAATATTTTATAGTGTTCTGTGTGAAAATATTGGACATCTTTTTGTTTGCTTTTAAGTATTTTACATTTTTGATGATACTGTAAATGGAATTACTTAAACTTTTATTTTTTCTTAAATTTTTTAAAATGTCTTATTTATTTTTAAGACAGAGAGACAGAGCATGAGTGGGAAGGGGCAGAGAGAGAGGGAGACACAGAATCTGAAGTAGGCTCCAGGCTCTGAGCTGTCAGCACAGAGCCTGACGTGGGGCTCGAACTCACGAACTGTGAGATCATGACCTGAGCTGAAGTTGGACGCTTAACCAACTGAGCCATCCAGGCACCCCTTAAATTTTTATTTTTTAGTTATTTGTTTCCAGTATATACAAAATACAGTAGATTTCTATATATTGACCGTGTTTTTATAGTCTTCCTGAATTGACTTTTTAGTTTTACTGGTTTTGTTGTAGATTCCTGATGATTTTTATCTAGTCTGCAATTAAAAACAGTTTTGCTTCCTCCATGCCATTCTGTGTGTCCCTTGTACTTCCTCTCTTGTCTTATTCTACTGGCTAAGACAACTCAATATATATTCTTTTAATTCTAGGGGAAAAGTATTCTTTCACCATTAAGTATAAAGTGTTGACCCCCCTTTGTATATTGCTGAATTTGATTTGCTGATAATCTGTTGAGGATTTTTACCTGTATGTTCATGAGGAATATTGTTCTAATTTTATTTTCTATCTTTGTCCAATTTTGGTACAAGGATTAAAAAGTATTCTCTTCTCTTTTCTGAAAGAATTGGTGTAATTTCTTTATACTTCTTTGAGTATTTGGAAGAATTGACCACCTTTGGGTTTGTAGTTTTCTTTGTGCAAGCATTTGATTATTATTGATTTCCTTTCTTTAATAGATTAAGGCTGTCCACATGTTCTATTTCTTAAGTAATTTTTGGTAGGTTGTTTTGGCATTTTTCAAGGAATTTGTCTATTTTATCTAAGTTTTTTTTTTTTTAATATTTATTTTTGAAAGAGATAGTGTGATCAGGGAAGGGGCTGAGGAGGTGGGGGTACAGAGGCTCCGAGGTGGGCTCTACTCTGACAGCAGCGAGCCCACGTGGGGCTTGAACTCACAAAATTTAAGTTCATGTCCTGAGCTGAAGTCAGACACTCAACCAACTGAGCCACCCAAGCACCCCTTTAAGTTTTAAAATTTATTTCCATATTGCTGTTAATAATACTCTCTTCTCCTTTTAATTTCTGTGTGATTTACAGTGATAAGTTCACTTTTTGTCCTTGATATATAATTTGTTGTTCCTCTCTCCCTCTTTAGTCTTTCTGCTGGTTTATCAACTTTTCAAATATTTATTTAAGGAACCAACTTTTTACTTTACCTGTTGTTTGCTTTTTTCTATCCTTCTACTGTTTGTATTTTTGTATTTAAATTGTGTTTTATAGATGATATCCTACAGTTGGTCTTGGTTTTTTTCACTCCGTCTGACAATTTCTGCCTTTTAGTTGGGATGTTTACTCCATTTACATTTAATGCAATTGTTGATAAGGTTGGTTTTCCACTTAGTCCTCTGGTTTTTTCAAGTGTACAATTCTGTGTACAATTCACAGAATTGTGTAATATCATTCCCAAAAGACACTTAATACCTCTTGGCAGCCACAACCCATTTCCTCCAATCTGTATTCCCAGGCAACCACTAACCTGCTTCTTATCTCTGTGTTTTTTCCTGTTTTAGGTATTTGTTATAGGGCTTATCATATAATATTTGCCTTTTTGTGTTTGGCTTCTTTCACTTAGCACAGTGTTTTCAAGGTTCCTCTGTGTTGTAGTATGAATCATGTACTTCATTCCTTTTTATGGCTGAAACATATTCTGTTGTATTGATACACATTTTATCTATCCTTCAGTTCATGGACATTTGCACTGCTTCAGCTTTTTGGCTATTGTAAATTAAGCTGCTGTGTATGCACATGTGTGTACATGTTTTTGTATGGATGTATATTTTCATTTCTATTGAGTATGTATACCTAAGAGTGGAACAGTCTGAGTCATATGGTAATTCTTTATTTAACTGTAAAAAAAATTTTTTTAATGTGTTTTCATTTTTGTGAGAGAGAGACAGAGCATGAGTGGGGGAGGAGCAGAAAGAGAGGGAGACACAGAACTCAAAGCGGGCTCCAGGCTCTGAGCTGTCAGCACAGAGCCTGACAAAAGGACTCGAACTGTGAGGATCATGACCTGAGACAAAATTGGTCGCTCACTCAACCGACTGAGCCACCCAGGTGCCCCTGTGTTTAACTTTTAGAGCACCACGCCAAACTTTCCCAAAGTGGCTACACCATTTTACTATTCCACCAACAGTATGTGAGGGTTCCAGTTTCTCCACATCCTAGTCAGCACTTGTTATTATCCATCTTTTAATTTTCACTCTGCTAGTCTCATTGTGGGTTTAATTTGCATTTTCAAATGATTGATGATGTTGAGCATCTTTTCTTGTTCTTTCTGATATTTTGTTCCTCTGTTGGCCCTTCAGTGCTTTCTTTTTGGGTTATTTTTGTTAGTATGTTACTTTATTTCCTCTGTTGGGTGTGTGTGTCTGTGTCCGTATCTGTGTGTTTTAGTGGGTCTAGAGCTAGCAGTATGCATCCTTAAATTATAAATAGCTATTCAGGGGTACCCGGGTGGCTCAGTCAGTTAAGTGGGTTCAAACCCTGTATGGAGCTCCATGCTATCAATGTGAAGCCTGCTTGGGATTCTCTCTTTCTGACCCTTCCTCTCTCTCTCTCTCTCTCTCTCTCAGATAGATAGATAGATAGATCAATTTAAAAAAAGAAGATATTCAGAATTCTTATTGTGCCTTTTCACATATTACCTGACGCTTCAGTTTTCTCAATGCCAATAATATTTAAGGTCCCATCCAGCTTCCATTCAAAAAAGGTATTTTGTCTTTTTAAAGATTATTACATATTGATTTCCAGTTGACTTTTAGTACTTTTTTGTTACCCAACATAAATAATCATAAAGGCATGTAAAATTTATATTATATGTATGCTTCTCTGCTAAAAGATATATTTCATATTTTAATTTAAATTCTTTATTTTTTTTTTAATTTTTTTTTAACATTTATTTATTTTTGAGACAGAGCATGAACGGGGGAGGGGCAGAGAGAGAGGGAGACACAGAATCGGAAGCAGGCTCCAGGCTCCGAGCCATCAGCCCAGAGCCTGACGTGGGGCTCGAACTCACGGACCGCGAGATGGTGACCTGAGCTGAAGTCGGACGCTCAACCGACTGAGCCACCCAGGCGCCCCTTAATTTAAATTCTTTAATTTAAAATTTAAATTCTTTAATTTAATTAAATTCTTTAAAATTACCATGATTTTTTAACTTATCCTGGCTGTCATGTTGATTTTAGGATGTTTGGGTACGGCAGCCACTATATGGCTCTAGAAAAGATATGTTATTTAAATTTTTTTGTTCTGTGTCTTTGTATGATCTTTAGTAAACAGTTTATTTAAAAAAAAAAAAAAATAAACAGTTTCTCAGATGTTCTTAGCCTTTTACTTGTTGCTTCACTTGGAACCAAAATCTTTCTCCTAATCCAGTGCTTGGTGTTAAATGTGGCTTAACTATTCACACATGTATTTCATCTGCTTCAGAAATACTTGTAGCCAATGAAAGAAATGTAATTTTTTCATTTAGGTCTCCATTATGCTACCCATGATGACATGTCTTAATTGTTCCCCTGCAAGTAGACTGTGGGATACCCTTTTGTGTCTTAGAGAACTAACACATGCCTCAAAGAACTCAAGAGTCTTCTTTTCATCTGTGATCATTTAATATAGATTGCAGATATTAAAATGTGTTGCCCTGCATCATCAAAAGGCCAGCTCCAAGCAGCCAAGATTTGTGCTAACATACTTTACTCTGGTCATGCCATCCTTGCAAAATTGGTCTCACCTGCAGAAGCATATACTGTCTGAAGCTAATTGGTGGGGTTCTCAAAAATAGCTAACTTTGCGAGTTTGGAATAAGGAAAAGAGCGGTGTTTAAGAGCATTTGGAACTTTTTCAGACCAGAGAAAAGTGAAACTGGTTGTGTTCAGAACTTTTGGTTAGTTTGATTTTTCTGTTAACCATATTCTATTGAGACATTTCATTATAATTCAGAATTTCATTTTAATTCATTATATTTCAGAAAGTTGAGAGGTAGTTGAGTCATTAAGAGAGAATTGCATTGAGCTACATAGATGAAAAAGTCAGGAATGTTCCAGCAATTTTCAGCAGCATGGTGCCTATACAGTCTTCTTCAAGAAACAAAATCTGATCATCCACACAAAATTGTGGGCGTGCTCTTTTTCAGGGGGAGAGAGTATATGGTCTTAATCAAATTCTTGAAGAGCTTTATGTCCTATAGATTAAGAACCACTAAATAGAAAGTGTTAGCCTGATTTTTGGCTTCCTGCAGGCTTTTTGTTTTAAATGCCTTTGAAACATTTTTCCCCCCTTTTGAATTTCTGATGTTTTAAGAAAGGGATATAGATTTATATGAGGCGGTTTATCTAGCTTGAATTCTAAGCCCTCAAGTATCTCTTGGTAAGGTATGGAGATGTCTTAAGAAAACTTTAGCAAAAGCAATGTAATTGAAACTGAGTAGGATAATAGGGCTATTGGAAAGGAATCTCAAACATGCACTTCTTTGAGACAAGTAGAGGCTTTCAGACAGATTGTAGGCACAAAGAACAACACTGTTTATACACATTCAGTGTTTGCAGGACTGGTATGCTGGTGCTTCCTTTGCCTCACATTGGAATTAGAAGTTTCCCTAGCCTGGTCCAGCCTGACTCCTGCCACATCCTCCAGCGAAGCTGCCGTTCTGGTGAAATAATCTCAGTATTATAGATTCCATATTTTATTTTACTGCAAGAAAAACATGCCTTGTTGCTTGGAGTACTATGTGTACATTAGAAATTATAGAGGGGTGCCTGGGTGGCTCAGTCGGTGAAGCATTCAACTTCAGCTCAGGTCACGGTCTCATGGCTCCTGGGTTCAAGCCCCACGTCAGGCTCTGTACTGACAGCTCAGAGCCTGGAGCCTGCTTCGTATTCTGTATCTCTCTCCCTCTCTGCCTCTCCCTTGCTTGCACTCTGTCTCTCTCATGTGCTCTCAAAAATAAACAACAATTTTTTTTTTTAATTCTAGAAAGCATGTAGTAAAGGGCTATTGTACCAAAGAGATTGTAATCTTCATACACTTTGCTACCAAAAAAACAATTTTAAAAATACACCCCATTTTATTTTCTAATTCACCATTGCCACAGTATCTGCTTTTTACCGCCAGTTTGAGCTATTCTTTGTCCAGCTCCTCCCTCCTGAAGGGGCAGTAGCAGCTTCACAGGCAGTGGAGAGAGGAAGTAGTCCATACCCACTAAGGTTCAAGCCCAGGTATTCATATGCCAGTGTTTATGCTTTGAATGTGAATGCTGCAATCAAATCAAATTTGTGAGAGCCTTGATATGCGGAGGTATTTTGCTGCATAATAAGCTAACTCTGTTCACATTTTCCCCAGTTGATGTATCAATAGTAAGGAGGTAGTGTCTTCTCTCTTTGAAAAAGCAAAATGTTTAATTTCTTATTTGCATAAGGCCCTTTGATTTTTTTTTTCCCATGAATATTTCCTCTGACTTTTTCTACAAACATAATTACCACAGATTGTCAGTCAACATGGTACATGCCTCTTTTTAAAATTACATTGACATATAACTTCTTTAGAGCTCCTTGCTTAGTGAGAAAAAAATTTTAATCAAGCAATAGGTGAAATTGTGCCCAGATTTGTTAATAGTTGAGAGATAGAATAACCATCCAACAACTAAACAGCTCTTTATTTTATATTAAATACAAGGCACATTTAGGTACTAATCAAAATGCAGTTTATAGAATTGCCGAACTCTAATCAAGAAAAATTTAAGTTGCCATCAAACTGTCTTAAATGTTTCCTATAGAAAAATTAATCTTCAAAATTTAGAATATAGTATTTTGTGATAAGCTTTAAAGTGTATGTAACAATACAAAATTGTAGTTGCATATAGGAGTAGCTGCTTGTATTCTAGAGAAGTTTTTTCCATGTTTGTTTCTTAACCTGAAATATGAATTAATTAGGTTAGGCAAACACTGAATTTCTTTTTTTGTTTGCCATCTCAGTTACAGATCTAATTTTGACTGCTATCCATTCAAACTGTATAGTCTCTTTTTAATTGCATGAGTGAAGGTAAGACTTGCCTGTTTCACAATCTATACCATTGATTATTAGAACTTTTATCTTTTCACCAGAACATGCTGTTTGTGGTTTGAAGTACAACAACTTATTCTGTGAGAAACCCTCTTACCATATTTATCTTCTTTGGAATTTGACAGTATATGGTCCAAGTAGATGGTATAATAACATGAAACTTCAGTAAGGGGCTTTGAGACAGACCCCTTTTACTTCCTGCTTTCTGTTTAAGATTTGTCAACTATCAAGCCATCAGTTCTCTCCCCCTTTCCTACCCATCCTCTGTAATTTATACTAATGTATTTTTGTGTTTGGGGCCGTATGGTTAGGCCTCAGACATTCCACAGCTACCTAGAGGACATCATCAACTACCGCTGGGAGCTTGAAGAAGGGAAGCCCAACCCTCTGAGAGAAGCCAGTTTCCAAGACCTACCCCTTCGTACTCGTGTGGAAATCCTACACCGCCTCTGTGATTATCGGCTAGATGCAGATGATGTCTTCGATCTTCTCAAGGTGCTCAACTGGCAAACCCTTTTCCTAGAGCAAAAAAAGCAGACAATCAGGATATAAAATCTGATGACGTTAAGAAAAGCTAGTTTGGCTTATGTTCCTAGTCTTGGGACTCTTAATTAATGTATGCAATGACCACTGTAGCCAAGGCAATCCAAGCCATACATTTAGATGACTATATGTTATTTTGGTTTAATTTCTAGTTTGGTTTTGTCTTTATGTGGCTGAGTTCCAGCTGACAAAGGAACAGTCAGGCACCTATTTATTCACCCTTTCATCAGCCAAAATTGCAACTAAATTAGCTACTGAATTTTATTTCCTAAGTTTTAAAATTTGATTTTATTTGAAATATTTATTGAAAACTACAAAGACTATAACCCACATATGCAAGTGAGTGAGTTTCATCCCTACTATATACATATGTTCATACATGTTACAAAAAATGCGTTGGAGAAGGAAGATATAATATCTCTTCCCTTCTCCTTATTCTACTGTTATCTGTTTTGGAAGTCTATCTCAGAGGGAGAGTGTGAGCTATTGCTTTTCACTCATAGGAGGTCAGTTTCTAATCCTGTTCAGTCAGAAATGATTAAATGTGTTGATGACTTCTCATTTCAGCCCTGCTCATGGAGTCAGTATAAAATCATTGTGCAATTTAAGTACAGTCTTAGCTGAGGACTCAAGATTTTCAATAGCAGTGGGGAGGCCAAAATAGGTCAGAGCCTGGGGTAAATTGGGAGCTGTATTACTGGATCTCAGCTAGAATAAGAGGTTACTGTAGGTTACGGTGGAGCTGCAATAGAGCTCACGTGGGACAAAGCTTTCACAACATTGGATTCTACTCTGTTATAATTGTCTTTCCTTTTATGGATACACACATAAATAACAGTAAGTCCAAACCAAATATATGTTCATCAAAATTCCTTTTTTGTTGTTTTGTTTTGTTGGTAAAATGGGGGCAGTGATGGGGGTGGGAAACATTTGAAATATTTCCATATCCTGCTCTTCAAAGAAGGTACCATCTTCCCATTCTATCTGTGTTTCAGATGTCCTGATTGAACATTACATAAGATGCTTAGGCATTTTAAAATATGAGGTCTATCTGACTATAAATTTGAAATTTCATTTTAGTTTTCCCGTTTTGTTTTGTTTCCTACTTCCCCAAACCTCTTTTCCCTGTTCTTCAACCAAGGGTCTGGATGCAGACAGTCTCCGTGTGGAACCATTGGGTGAAGACAATTCTGGGGCACTCTATTGGTATTTCTATGGAACACGAATGTATAAGGAGGACCCAGTGCAAGGAAAATCCAATGGAGAACTCTCTTTGAGCAGGTATAATCTGTGAGGTCAGGGCTGGGATAGCTACGATACAGAAATGTCATTAAAATTAAATACATCGGAATTCTGCAGCACAAATTTTTTTCTTCTGAAGGAGTCAGATATAACAGCATGTGTATAAAGAGTTGGCAAAGAGGGGCGCCTGGGTGGCGCAGTCGGTTAAGCGTCCGACTTCAGCCAGGTCATGATCTCGCGGTCTGTGAGTTCGAGCCCCGCGTCGGGCTCTGGGCTGATGGCTCAGAGCCTGGAGCCTGTTTCCGATTCTGTGTCTCCCTCTCTCTCTGCCCCTCCCCGTTCATGCTCTGTCTCTCTCTGTCCCAAAAATAAATAAACGTTGGAAAAAAAAAAAATTAAAAAAAAAAAAAGAGTTGGCAAAGAGTTATTTCATGCAGAAATAAAAACGAATTCATAATGTAGCCTCTGCTATCAGTATGGTGAAAGATACTGTTGTTTGGACTTGAGGTTCCCAAGGAGTCCCACTGCCTTAACATAGACTGCTCTATACAGCAGGTTGCCCATAGTACCACCACATCACTGCAGTGGTTTTCCTGTCATAATCGACTCTTGATAGCTCCTTTTTTCTACTAGAATTAACGATCTGCTTCATCAGCATAGGACCGAAAGGACCTTAAAGAATGCCTGAAATGTACGCCTTACTAAATGCTTCCTAAATGAGGAAGGGACCTTGTTTCCATAGTGTCCCAAAATAATGCTACCATCTAACTTTTTTTTTTAATGTTTATTTTTTGAGAGAGCGAGAGAGAGACAGAGCACGAGCAGGGGAGGGGCAGAGAGAGAGAGGGAGACACAGAATCCGAAACAGGCTCCAGGCTCTGAGCTGTCAGCACAGAGCCCAACGCGGGGCTCGAACTCAAACTGTGAGATCATGACCTGAGCCTAAGCCAGACGCTCAACCAATTGAGCCACCCAGGTGCCCCTTTTGTATTTTTTTAAATGTTTGTTTTTGAGAGAGAGCGAGAGCAGGGGAGGGGCAGAGAGAGAGAGGAAGACACAGAATCTGAAGCGGGCTCCAGGCTCCAAGCTGTCAGCACAGAGCCCAACACAGGACTTGAACTCAGGAACCCAAGATCATGACTGAGCTGAGTATCAATTCTATTACAGAACATTTTGATTTAATGTGCTATTTCGTAGGGAAAGTGAAGGCCAAAAAAGTGTCTTAGCTGTTCCTGGGAAAACCGGAAAAAGAAGAGGAAGACCCCCAAAACGGAAGAAAGTACAGGAGGAGATTATAGTGAGGTAAGACATTCGTGTTAGTCTATGAGGGTCATAAACCCGCACACTAGAAGGGTCCTTAATTCACTTGCTCTTTCATCCTTGATTTTCCTTCGTGCCACTGGAAGGATATAGGACTTAGATTATGAAGGCTTGGGTCAGAATCTTCATAAAATTACCAAGTGTACACTAGGGCTTCCCTAGCTGCATGAACTACCCTCTCTAAGCCTATTCTTTTACTGGACAGTAGGTATACTACTAATAATAAGGATTAAGTTGAACAGGATAATGAATGTAACAGTATAAATGACTGAAAACTATGCATGACCTACAGAAAGTGCTCAATATGTATTAACTTTCAAAATTGGTTGTGCCACACGTTTTTTCATAGGAGTGTAGAGCTAAGTTAATTCTGGTTAACTGTTGACTAATAATCAGGATTTAATAGGTTTATATATCCTATATAAGTTTAAGAGTTAATTCTTTCCCTATAAGGAGATTTTAGTAGCAAATATGTTTTATTGTGTTTAGAATACAATTTCCTATGGTAAACTACAGGTAAGAGCTTAATCTTAGCAAGGAAACAGATTGTTACATATGGGAAATTTTGTTTTATACATCGTGATCTTTTAGGAAATTTTACCATGTGAATTTTAATGTAAGAATTTTGAAAATCTGGCCTATACTGTATAAATATATTTTCTTTAAGGATCAGATCTATCATTCTATACCTATGGAAGTTAAGTCATATTCTTAAAAATTCTAATAACAGAGGACAAACCACTTCTTTTCTCTAAATTATAGAACTACTAAATAATCTAAATGCTTGAAGTAGGCCAGATTTCTCTTTGTTGCTTATTAACTACTAAGAAGTATTTATTTCTAGGAATCATTATGAATAAATCAGTCAGAATTCGATTTTTTTTTTAACTTAAGAATCAGTGTTCCACTTAACTTTCCAGGAATTTGATTACAAAGCATAGCTTTCCTCTGTTGGTTTTGTGAGAGATGTTTTATAATCATGTTGTATACACATGGCATCCATTTCAGAGTTTTGTTAGCAGTCTAGACTTTCTTATAGATTCAGGAAGTTATTTTATACCTATCTCCATTTCCCTGTTCAGTACCAACAATTAAGGTATCTTACTATGAGGATTTTAGAATCATTTTAACATCATATGTGGACTTGTGCTACCCTCTGCTGGTGATTTTATTCTTTAGAGCTCTGTATGCAGTACAGTATTTGTATATTTTTAAATTAAATAAAATTGAAAATTCAGTTCCTCAGTCATACCAGCTACATTTCAAGTACCCAGTAGCCACATATGGCTCATGGCTACCATACTGGACAGTGACAATACAGAACATTTTCATCCTCGCAGAAAGTTCTATAGAGCAGCACTATTATAGATAATTGAAAACAAACAGAAGGCCATAGAGAGTGACCTACATGATTCAGGTATACAAATGATGATGATACTTAACACTATTTCACTGAACGCTTCTGTATTTCATAATTTAATCTCCAACATCCCTGTGATGTAGGCATTATTTATAGCCTATTTTAAGGAAAGTTAATTAACTTTCCTGAGGTCACATGGTAAGAGGCAAGCCTTGAATGGGGACAGTCTGACTTTAGAGCCTGCGTTCTTAACCTCTACCTTAATATGAGGTTAAATTAAACATGCTTTTCTTCAGTATAGCCCTGATCAGGGAGGAAGACACTAGAATCCCTATTGTTTAGGGCAGGGCAGATGGGGCAGGCATTTAACTGGTAACACTTAACTCCTCTGTTTGACTTCCAAAAAAATGTTTTAAAACCTAATATTTTCCTGTACATAAAGTGTTATCATTACACTGGATTTCTCTATGACAGTCTTTCCCCTCAATACCAACACACCGACATCCTGGTATTCATTTATTCAGTAGAGTCATTCCTCCTCCTGACTTTGTCCCATTGAAACACACACACCCTTGTATTAATATGAATTGGGTCTAACTTAACAGGGGAAGTACAGAACAATTTTGAACATGTCTTTGTTTTAATTGGTGCCTCCTTTCCCTGTGTTTCAGTGAAAAACAGGAAGAAAACTCCTTGGCATCCGAGCCACAGACAAGAAATGGTAATGACTTTTGTTGGAGTTTAGAAAAGATTGGGGCACCTGAGTGGTAGCTCATTCAGTTAAGCATCTGACTCTTGATTTCAGCTCAGATCACCATCCCAGGGTTGTGGGATCCAGCCCCACATCAGGCTCCACACTGAACATATGTTTAGCCTGCTTAGGAGTCTCTCTCTCTCTCTCTCTCTCTCTCTCTCTCTCTCTCTCTCTCTCTGTCTCTGCCTCTGTGCCTATCTCTATCTCTACACCCCCCCTTTCCCTCCCCACCCCATGCATGCCTGTCTCCCGCACTCATGCTCTCTTGCTAAGATACAAAAATAACTAGAAAAGATTAAGTAGATATGATTGATTTATATTATGATGACAGCTCTTTTTCCGGAGCCATACAAAGCAATTAAGATTATTGCAGTAACCTCCTAACTGGTTTATTTGCCCTTCTTCAGTTCTCTCTTCCTCACACTTACCTGTGCCTATCTCTCCATCTGATGGATAACTTCAGATCTTCACTTGTGCTTTCTAACCTGGGCACAGTGTAATGGGCACATTACATTTGGATAAATGAGCAACTTCTCAAAGACCTATCTTTTTAATGTAAAATGCTATGTAAGGGATTATATTGGATTCCTAACCAGATTTTAGTTCCATAATCCAAATTGCCTAAAACTGGGAGTGGGAGAGGAATATCAATTTATATACAGTATGTCAACATAAATGAAACAGGAAGACTGCAGAAGATCAAATCAGAACCTTTTGAATAGAAAAGTAAGTATATTTAAGCATTTCTATTAAAATCTGTAATTACGATGGTCACAATACTTTTAGGTGTTAATAGTAACAGGAAAATCAAAATTATACATTATCAACTTTTTAAAATTAATACCCTTTTTAAAAAATTTTTTTAAATTTCCTGGTTTTGTTCATACCCAGGGGGGGAATGAAATTGAGAATAAACAGAAAAAAGGTCCTAGTGGTGTCTATCTAATGAACCTATCCTTTCTTTTTTAGGGTCCCAAGGGCCAGGTCAAGGGACCTGGTGGCTCCTGTGCCAAACAGAAGAAGAATGGAGACAGGTCACTGAGAGTTTTCGGGAGAGAACCTCTCTTCGAGAACGGCAGCTCTATAAGCTCCTCAGCGAGGACTTCTTGCCTGAGATCTGCAACATGATTGCCCAAAAGGTATGCAAATAGGTGGTTCCTCCTCTTCTTTAGTAGCTATAAAGCTGCTTTATTTAAGGATGATTCATTAAGTTTTGAATACATTTCTAGTGTCTCCTGGAAGTGCTACAAGCCCTTCACTTTGATCTGGAATGTTAAAAAGGGACCTCATGCCACCCACTCTCCTTCACTGTGGATCATCCAGTATTCTCCTTATCCCCACAAAATCCTCAGTGACTCGCATTCCATAGTACTTAGGATGGCTTTTCACAGTTTAGAACCAACTTCCCTTCTATAACATTCCTCAGAAAGTGTTCCCCAAGCCCCCAGGTGTATCTCCTATCAGCCTGTGCAAACTTGTGTATATATATGCTGCTTTTTTGGTGGGGGGGCAGAAATCCTCTCTCTCCCAGTAAGCAGCAAGTTCTGAAGGGTATTTGTGTTTGTAGCTCCAGGTCCACTCTGCCAGCTCCATATGTGTGATGCTTTTTCCGGTTTCACATTATAGTTCCATAAATCACACTTTCTATATTTTCATGCATATACACCCTCATGTATGCCTTTTTTTTTTAATGTTTATGTTTAAGAGAGACAGAACTGGAGTGGGGGAGGGGCAGAGAGAGAGGGAAACACAGAATCTGAAGCAGGCTCCAGGATCCGAGCTGTCAGCACAGAGCCTGATGTGGGGCTCGAACCCACGGACTGTGAGATCATGACCTGAGCCAAAGTAAGACGCCCAACCAACTGAGCTACCCAGGTGCCATGTCTTTTCTCAAGCATCTTTCTCCTTCCACTTCCCTGCCTATTTGAATACTACTCTCTGTAAGATCTCCCGTGTCTCCTAATTTTAGGATTTTCTCCCTTATGTTTTTTTTCTTTTCATGTTTATGTATTTTTGAGAGACAGCGAGCAGGGGTGGGGGAGGGGCAGAGAGAGAGAGAGAGAGAAAGAGAGGGAGACAGAGGATCCGAAGCAGGCTCTGTGCTGTCAGCGCAAAGCCTGACACAGGGCTCGAACCCACAAATCACGAGATCATGACCTGAGCTGAAGTCATATGCTCAACTGACTGAACCACCCAGGCGCCCCTACCTAACACATTTTGTCATGATTAATTCTGTTTTGAGTTGTTTAAGCTTTGTTTAGATTAGGCACCATATCTCACTGTTTTAAACCCCATAACACCTAATGTAAAGCCTTTTCCATGGTGGATGCTCAAGAGTCATTGACTTTGCTTATTTCATTGCAATAATTCTAATACTTCTGACTGTTGCACATGTTCATAGAAGTCAGAAAATTTTGACCACCTGCCACTGAAATCTGAAGAGAAAGAATAAATTAATTGCTGTAGCACCTCCAGGGAAAAACAGAAGGAGAAATATATTAATTTGTTGTGAATCCAGTGATATTTCTAACTTTTCTAAGTGGGTTGGTGCTTTAAAAGGAAAATTGTAGAAAGTCACCATTCTTATTAGAGATCTTATAGAGTGCTTCAGTAATTACATTTTCATGGATGAGCAAAAAAAGAATCTCCATTTCCCCATCACCATACTTAATTCTATATACTATAATTATACTTAAGTTTGTGACCTGCTACCCACTGTGACAATTTTTCCAGGAATTGAAACACATAATCTGATTTTTTTTTAACTTTATTTTTTTTTTGAGAGAACACTTGTGAGAGCAAGTGATAGAGGAGCAGAGAGAGAGAGAGAGACAGAGAGAGATTGAATCCCAAGCAAGCTTTGCACTCAGCGCAGAGCCCAACACGGAGCTCAATCTCACGATCTTGAAATCGTGACCTGAGCTAAAATCAAGAATGGGAAGCTTAACCAAGTGAGCTACCCAAGCACCCTTAATCTAATTTTCTTAAAGTAACTATTATATGGAGATGGTTTTATAACTTTACGTGACTTTATATATAATGATGACACATTACATCATCAATAAAGCATATGACTATTCTGCTTAATCCTTCTTTTGTAATTTTTGCCTTTTTTTTTTTTTTTAAAGTAATCTCTAGGGGCACCTGGGTGGCTCAGTCGGTTAAGCGTCCGACTTCGGCTCAGGTCATGATCTCACGGCCCGTGAGTTTGAGCCCTACATCGGGCTCTGTGCTGACAGCTCGGAGTCTGGAGCCTGCTTCAGATTCTGTTTCTCATTCTCTCTCTGCCCTTCCCCCGCTTGTGCTCTGTCTCTCTCTGTCTTTCAAAAATAAGTGAATGTAATCTCTACATCAATTGCGTTCAATCCCTTGACCCGAAGATCAGCGGTCACACGTTCTACCAACTGAGCCAGCCAGGTGCTCTTATAATTTCTGCTTTTTTACTGCAGTGTTCAACCTATGATTTTTTTGAATAGATGAACTAAGAAAAAAAACTTACAAGCATAAAACTGATGGTTTTGATGGGAAAAATTTCAAAAGTTATTCTTTGCAAGGAAAGAAAAATTTTTAAAATAAGATAAACATGAATTATAATTCTCAAGAAACATGAAATTACAAGCCAAATAATAACAGATTTGGTATTTTGAAAGGCGTATAGTGCTATAAATTAGCAAACCTTAGTAAAATAGGGTATTGATTACAAAAACAAGAGAATCTAAATTGTGCAGTAGAAAAATCTAAGGGGCACCTGGGTGGCTCAGTCTGTTAAGTGTCCGACTTCAACTCAGGTCATGATCTTGCGGTTTGTGAGTTCAAGCCCCATGTCGGGTTCTGTGCTGATAGCTCAGAGCCTGGAGCCTGCTTCGGATTCTATGTCTCCCTCTCTCTCTGTCCCTTCCCTGCTTGCTTACTCTCTCTCTGTCTTTATCTCTCTCAAAAATTTAAAAATTTTAAAAATGAAGAGAAAAATCTTAGCAGTTCAGTAATTAGGGGAAAAGAGTTATCACAAAGGGATCCCATCAAAAACTCCAGAATCAGGGGCGCCTAGGTGGCACAGTCGGTTAAGCGTCCGACTTCAGCTCAGATCATGATCTCGTGATTTGTGAGTTCGAGCCCCGCATCGAACTGGAGCCTGCTTTGGATTCTGTGTCTCCCCTTCTATCTGTCCCTCCCCTGCTTGTGCTCTGTCTCTGTTTCTCAATAATAAATAAACATTTTTAAAAATTAAAAACAAAAAACAAAAAAAATTCCAGAATCACTTGAATGTATTCACAGGTAAATTTTTCTAAACCCTTAAAATAAGATAACTTCTAAACATTTCAAAAATGAAAGAAATGGGTAGCTACCCTTGTTCATTCAGATACAGATATCTTAGATTCCTATTCTTCATATAAACACACCCTCTTCATTCAGTAATATAAATGTCAGGTCCTTAATACTAACAAATAAAAGCCATCCTTCACCAAAAGAATAATAATTCTTTTGTTCCTAATAATCCCTAGGTTCTAATATTGGTAACATTGTCTTGGAAGTTTTATCTAGTATAATGATACAAACAAAAGTCAGAGGCAAAACATTTTGTCTGGAGGAATATGATGAATCTGCTTAGAAGTCTGTTAATTAGAAGTTAGTAATAGTACTGGGTAACTAGACTTTCTGCATCAGAATCACATTGCACACTTATTAAAAGCTCAGATTCTTGCCAGTATACCACTCCCAACCCCTATCAGAATTGTTAGAGGTGTTATTTGTTAATATGCAGTTGTAGAAGCTCTCAGGTGATTATTAGGCATACTGATATTTAAAGATTGCTGAAAAAATCCCATTTACAGTAGCAACAAAACAAATTTTGCTGTGAAACTAACTTGAGTCGTACATGGTTGATAAGAAAGAAAAAGCTACAGAACTGTTAGTAGATATATATTTTTTAAATCTCAAGTAAAAGTAGATATATATTTCTTAAATCTCATGTAAATATATTAAGATCTCTGTTCCTAGAAGGAAAGATTTTTTTTTTAAGTTTATTTATTTATTTTGAGAGAGACAGCACGAGTGGGGAAGAGACAGAGAGAGAATCCCAAGCAGGCTCTGCACTGTCAGCACGGAGCCCAACATGGAGCTCGAACCCACGAAACCGTGAGATCATGACCTGAGCCAAAACTGAGAGTTGGACGCTTAACCAACTCAGCCACACAGGCGCCATGGAAAGATGCTTAGATATCAATATTCACCAAGATAAATTGAGATTTATTATAGCCTTAGCCAAATCCCAAGATAATAAAAATTTTTCTCCAAAATAACAGGTGGATAAAAAGTATTGTAAAATAGGAGTGTTAGGAGAGGTGGATAAGAAGCATATGTATTATCACTTAAATCAGCATATTGGAAGCATTCTGAAGGGTCCTTCATGTAACAGACATGCTTATCATAAATGATTTACTCAAGGCAGTACAAATGTACCAATCTTCACGGTCTTTGCTGAACTTGACATTTAGCAATTTTTTTTAATGTTTATTTAGTTTTGAAAGAGAGCGAGAGAGACAGAGTGAATGGGGGTGGGGCAGAGCGAGGGGTACAGAGGATCCGAGGCAGGCTCTGAGCTGACAGCAGCAAGCCCGATGTGGGACTTGCACTCACGAACTGTGAAATCATGACCTGAACCAAAGTCGGATGCTCAACAGACCTAGCCACTCAGGTGCCTTGGCATTTAGCATTTAAGACATATGTTCATCAACATTTGTAATATTTTTACAAATGTGTTTGTGTTTATTGTACTTGTTACAGTAATTACACAAATATTATGAAGTCAATAAAATATGAGCATAAAAATTTCTTTGAAAATTTTCCATTAAAAAAAAATCATTGAATATGAGTTGCTTTAAAAACTTGACTCTCTAGGGGCGCTTGGGTGGCTCAGTCAGTTAAGGGTCTGACTTCAGCTCAGGTCATGATCTCCGGTTTGTGGGTTTGAGCCCCGCATCAGGCTCTGTGCTGACAGCTCAAAGCCTGGAGCCTGCTTCAGATTCTGTATCTCTCTCTCTCTCTGCTCCTCCCCTGCTCACTCTCTTTCTCTCTCTCAAAAAATAAATAATAAACATTTCTTTAAAAAGTTGACTCTCAGGGCAGTGCACCTAGCTGGCTCAATCAGGAGAGCATGTGACTCTTAATCTCGGGGCTGTGAGTTCAAGCCCCATGTTGGGTGTAGAGTTTACTTTAAAAATAAAAAATAAAAAGCTAATTCTCAAATTAGAGCAAAGCAGTAAAAGATTGAATAGGACAAAAATCATTAAAATGATAAGGTTTCTGCATATGGATTACAAATCCAATCTCCTTAACATCTCACTTTCACTTAAACAAAACTGGTAGGACAGATAATGGCTTAAGAGGTTAATTTATATGACTGACTCATAGGAAACCCCTCTCAATGGGGTACTGCATCGTATGATTGGTGAATGGCAGTACATTTATACATTAAGTAAAATACATGCTTGAAGTATATACATTTTTTAAATTCCTTGCTTTAACTATGTTACCCTACTACTACCCATCCTAATTATATTGGCCAATGATTCAAATGTGACATTTGAAACATATTATCAGTAGAACATAATGTGGTGCTCACAGATACACCCATTATATATAAAATACAGTATGGGAACGCCTGGGTGGTACAGCTCAGTTGGTTAAGCATCCAACTCTTGATTTCAGCTCAGGTCATCATCTCAGTACGTAAAAGCACAAAACAGCTAGGACAGTGGACAGAGGGTTAATATGGCATAGCAGGAGTTAAGAGCTTTTCTTTCAAACTTCATTGAATAATGGTGCTTCCCTTTTCTAGTTATCCCTTTGGATAAGTTACTTGATATCTCTAAATTTTTATTTTTTGTTAGTAAAATGAAAGCTCTAACTTCACAGAAGTTTCTATGGGAATTAAGCAAAAGAAACCACATCAGTGTACCTGGCATAGTACACAGCTACCAGTAGGTACTTGTCCCATCCATTGTTCATGGTTGTAGATAATTGGTGAGAAACCTTGGTAGAAAACTAAATCTTACCAAAATAAATGCAAGTGTGAAGAAAGTTAAAACAGATTAATAAATAAATAATTCTCTAAATGTTGAAATAATAAAAGAATCAGTAAGCTTTCTTTGACCATATAAAAGTTAAGCTTTTATGGTAAGGTTTAAATAAAAGATCTAAGCTAGTAAAAGTATTTGTTACTAATATTACAGGCAGTAATATTTAAACAGCTTATAAACATTAGGTCTTTAACAAATGAATTGCCTTAGAGTATAGATAATTCACACAAAAGAGTAAAGTTGTAGGAAAACAAGTTCATATTCTTTATCAAGACTACCATTAGTCTCCACATTAGTTAACTTTTGTCTGATTTGGCAAAGTTTGGAGTCAAGTTGATATTAGCCACTATTGCTACTAGCATGGTAAACTCGTACAATCCCTTCAAAAGAGAATTCCATGGTAAATTTTCACATTTACTTAAAATTGAAGAGCTCTTCCTCTTGGGGTCTTTAAGCTTGTAAAGGAGTCGCTCATAGGCATATTTGAGGAAACTGCTGTGGTAGCTTTTGTGAAAAAGAGGGTCGTGACACTTTGAAGGTTAGATTACATTTGTACTGAGGCCTGGTCATTCTCCTAACAGGAAAGCTTTCTAAAGCTTCTTTTTAAATCTACCACAATTGCTTTGCAGTATGTTTGCATTGTATAGACCACACCTTTTTGTCACTGACTTTTTTTTCTACCCTTTGTGCCTTTACCTCATTGATTCTTCAAGTTTCAAGACTTTGGATTAAGTGGTACTGGAACCAAACCTGGGTAATGCTGATACTGATACTGAAGCCACAAAATTACTCATCTTAACTGCAAAGCCTTTGCTTACCACCTCAATATAGGTTACATTGGCGAAGCTATGGGGCTCATTCCACAAAAATTCCAAAACTTATGCTGACCTTAGGTAAATACCTGGCATTAGTTAAGTTTCAAAACTCCTTTCTTGAAATGTCCTATAGTGATTGCTTTCAAGCTTTTAAATTTTGTCAAGTCTAATCTTCTCAGGCAAGCTCTCTGATTTCTGGTCCCTGAGTCTTTTTCCCCACTTCTGTCTTGCTACTTTGGTTCTCAGCTGAGGCAGCCACCCTCACTTCTCACTGCTGCCACTGAGCTGCCTTTTAGGGGAGTTCTGCCTCCATCTGCTCGTAATGCCTCCTTTCAGAGCCATTCCCTTCAGTGAAAAGTGGTAAAACATGGCTTTCTCTTAATAATTTGCAACAAAATATTTTTTTTAGTGTCTAAATAGTTAAAAGAGTTTCTTGCCAGTGATAAAGATTGATAGAGGAGACACTTGGTGTCTGTAAGTTTTTTGCTTTTTTTTTTCTTTTTTTCTTTTAAGAAAATAAACTGGCTTGGTACCTTATGGAATTGAATAGTCATTTTATTGACTGTCCAGAGGATACCTTTGGCTCTTATTTAGGTAAAGCCGTAACCCATGTGCCTTAAAGGCCACTCTAATCCTGGCAGCAGCAGTAGCAGTAGCTGAGAACACCCTAATCTGTCTTTTCCTTTCTTTTCCTCACTTCTAACTATAGGGAAAGCGTCCACAGCGCACAAAGGCAGAATTGCAGCCTAGGTGGATGTCTGACCACCTGTCCGTCAAATCCATCAAGCAAGAGGTGAGTGTGTGTGAGAGTAGAGAGGAGTTTTAAGTGATCAAAAGGATTGGTCCATTTTTATTTCAGGTACTCCTTTTATTCCTACTTTTTAATTTACCTTTACCTCAATTTCTAAATCTCAGACTTTTATGGAGCATTCTTATACATGAGATGCACTTTTAGAAAAAGAAGTCATTAAAAAGTAAGATATGACATTGCACTCTTTTGGATCTTAACAATTAATTTCCAGTGATGATAAACATATACATATCTAATATAGGTGAGAATGATAAGCACTATAATAGATATCTATGTAGTAGAAATTCATGACTGCAAAAATGGAAAAAATTAGTAGTGGGCAAAGAAAGGGGAGTTGAGGCAAGCAGAACTATACTTCACCTGAACCTTGGAGAATGACTAAGATTTTGATGGTGGATAGTGGGGGCAGAAGAGTAATACACAAGAATAATATAAACAAAGCACAGAGGCATGATGATATATAAATGTGGTAAAAGAACAGTATATATTTGGATGTGTCTGGCATATAAGATGTGTTGTTATATATAGTGGAAGAAAATGCCAGAATGATGAAATTTTTGAGTCTCCGTACTCTCAAGCTTATATTTTCAATAGACAGGCAGTAGTTAGTGAGGTTATGTCATTAGAGCTTTGTTTTAGGAAGCTACCTTTCTGGTCACACCATGATAAATGATTTTTTAAGGAAACACTGGAAAGTAAGAAATCCATTAGCAGTGTACTTCCAGCAGGAAAGAATAGTGGAATCCCTGCTACTGAAAATGTAGGTCTAAAATGGAGGAAATGAGGGGTGCTTGGGTGGCTCAGTTGGTTAAGTGTCTGACTTCAGCTCAGGTCATGATCTCACAGTTCGTGAGTTCGAGCCCTGTGTTGGGCTTGTGCTGACAGCTCAGAGCCTGGAGCCTGCTTCAGATTTTGTGTCTCCCTGTCTCTCTGCCCCTCCTTCTCTCTCTTCTCTCAAAAATAGATAAACATTTAAAATAATAAATAAAATGGAGGAAATGGTGGAGGTCGGGGAGTGGCAGGTGAGGGTCATTAGTGCATGAGGGTCATTAGTATCATGGTACTTGTTGTTTTGAAAAATATGACAGTTGGGGCGCCTGGGTGGCTCAGTCGGTTGAGCGTCCGACTTCAGCTCAGGTCATGATCTCGTGGTCCGTGGGTTCGAGCCCCACGTCGGGCTCTGTGCTGACAGCTCAGAGCCTGGAGCCTGCTTCAGATTCTGTGTCTCCCTCTTTCTCTGCCCCTCCCCTGCTCATTCTCTGTCTCTGTCTCAAAAATAAATAAAACATTAAAAAAATTAAAAAAAAAAAAAAATATGACAGTGAAAGAAAACAAATTGTGAAAAAGTAAAGAGGAAGCAGGGTTGAGGAGAGCTTGTGGAATTTTCATTTTTTTAAATTGAGATGTAGCATGGACATGAAAGATGTCCATGAATGAGAAAGAGACTGCATGTAGCTGACTCTGGTAAGGTGAAGTGCCTACGAAGCAGGGCCTTGCCATGGAGTTTCTCCCGTTTCTCCTAAGTTAAAGACACAAACTTTGATGGGGCAGGAAAACGTTAGGAGTTCACATTGGATGTTCATCTATCCTCTGAAGGTGAGAATGGAGATCTAATGAAGACACAATATTTAGGTCAACAACTAATTTATTAAAAAAAGGGTTTCCCCACATCCAGAAGCCGACTATGTTTGGGCATTTTCATTTTGTACCATAGTTTAGGGTAGTTAAATGATTTTAGCAGCACACGTATAGGAAGGGACAAAATTGATACTTACATTTACTGAAATTTAAAAATTGTCAAGGTGGTAAAGGAATGTGAGGCCAAAGGAACTTGATTGCAGGTGATGATACATTTGATGCTGGAAGTCCAATAGGAGAGTGGAATTCAGGGAGAGACAGTCACAATGAAAGCACCCAGCAAGTGATTTCCCTAGATCCCCCTTCCCAGTCTGTGAAGGTTATATAGAAGGTGCCTTGTACTCACGGCCCTCAATCCTCTGAAACCTCCATTTCCTCACTCTTCTTTTACCAGAGGTTTTTCTTTGTTGCTAATTTCAATCTCAAATCCAGACTCTGTGCTGGGCAGTTCTTACATTCTCTGTACTTTTTAACTTTTTAATGCCTTTTAGCATTATGTTTTGTTGAATATCACATAGTTTAGTGGTCTTAGAAAGTATGGAGCTTCTTACTGCCTCAGAGTAATGTTTTCATGACTTAAATTCAGGTGACAGCATAATTTGTTTTACAGAGATCTTATCATTAACTAAATACATTCTACCTTGAGCCTAAAAAAAGGAAAAAATTAATTTATAAATTTTTATTTACTTAAATATATTTGCATTTAACCTTTATTTCTGTTTTTCAGTTCATAGACATGTTCTTGCCAGTAGATAAATTGCCCAACTTTTAATGATTGGCAATTCTGTCATGACTGACTTCAGTCTCCCCAGTCTCTTCTTTCCTATAGCATCATTAGTTTCGGAATGGCCTTTGGTAATTGGTATCCAGCCATAGTTCTCAAATGGATTTCTAGCTCCTTTTGTTTTGTTGTGTCCTCTCCACTTTCTTCAATACCTTAAGAGTTAACACCTCTTTGAAAGTTCTCTTTCCTATTTTCTGTTCATTGTCCCTGTACTGAGTCCTAAATGCCTTAATGTACATTTCACATCACATAGTAATCTGAATACAGACCTAAAATTTGTTTTTCGTGGCTGTAAGCAAAGCTTACTTCAGATACTAAAATTTCTTTTTTTAGTTATTCTCTGTAATATTCTTTTTTTTTCTGTTTTCTTTAGTTTTAGTTGTAACTAACCATGGAATTGTAGAGCTCCTGAATATCTGTTCCGGTACCCAGTGTCCTAGAGAAAACCTTAGATGTGTTATGAGTTTTGTGCTTTTGTTTAAGCAGCAGAGAATCATCAGGCCATTAAAACCTTTTAGGCAGCATGTCTGACCTATATTTGTTACCTAGGAGTCCAATCTTTTTGCCTCAAAAAGTCTTTTAATTGTGACTCCTGGGGAAAATATTAGCGAAGGGAGATAGTCTTTCTAAACTCTGAGATTAGGGCTGCATTGGTTATTTTTGTCAGGACACTGTGGACATTACTCTTACTAGGGACCTCTTTGTGGTGGTATGGTCTCAAGTGTGCTACTAAAGGTGGCAAGGGTGCCAGGGTGTCTGATAACCTGCCCTGGGTGAGGGGGGAGCACGGAAGGGGAGTCTAGGCACTGCTTCAACCGGATTCTATTTATAATAGTTTAGAGGATTTCAAAGTGGTGTCTCTAATTAGCTTCTCATTAAAATCCCCCCCTTGATTCTAGCAGGTCTCTTATCTATAAAACATTTAAAAAATAAAAAAAAAAAATAAAGAATTTAAATACCCCCCCCCCACACTTATACAACTGACCACTTATAAAGGAAAAACAAATGCAGTGTCAAACAGCATAAGAATTTTGTTAACTGTTCAGGGTTTTTTTGTTTCGTTTTTGTTCCTCTGGTTGTACTTGTTCTTTAAACTCTTAGTGTTTAAACTATTAAAAATTAAAACATTACTAAAAGTGTCTCCAGGCAGTGAGTCCGATCCTTCAGTGGTATTTTCATTAATATTTGCTTTAGCTTGGGGTGGTGTACTGCTGGAAATGAGAACAAAAATTTTTAATTTTTTTTAATGTTTATTTATTTTTGAGAGAGAGACACGGAGTGTGAGCAGGGGAGGGGCAGAGAGAGAGGAAGACACAGAATCCAAAACAGTCTCCAGGCTCTGACCTGTCAGCACAGTGCCTGATGCTGGCTCGAAATTCAGGAACGGCAAGATCATGACCTGAGCCGAAGTCAAGACACTTAACCAACTGAGCCACCCAGGCACCCCAAGAACAAAAGTTTTAAAACAGATTCTTGGTACATAGCATGGATTTTTTTTTTCAGATTTGTATGATGCAATTTGTATAAAATAATAATTGTTGAGAATTCATATCAGATAAGAACTGCTGAAATTATAGCACATGATGAAACAAAGCCACACACCAATTTACATTCCCACCAACAGTGCATGAGGGTTTCCTTTTCTCTGCATCCTTGCCAACACTTGTTATTTCTTGTCTTTTTAATGATAGCCATTCTAACAGGTGTGAAGTAATAACATCTCATTGTGGTTTTGATTTTCATTTCCCTGATGATTAGGAATGTTTCATGTACCTGTTGGCTTTCTGTGTCTTTTCTTTGGAAAAATGTTCAGGTTCTCTGCTCATTTTTTTTTTTAATTTTTTTTAATGTTTACTTATTTTTGAGAGAGACAGAGACAGAATGCAAGTGGGTTAGGGGCAGAGAGAGGGAGACAGAATCTGAAGCAGGCTCCAGGCTCTGAGCCGTCAGCACAGAGCCCGATGTGGGGCTCGAACCCACAGAGCTGTGAGATCATGACCTGAGCCAAAGTCAGGCGCTCAACTGACTGAGCCACCCAGGCGCCCCTCTGCTCATTTTTTTTAAGAAGAAAAAGATTGGGGTTTTTTTTTTGCTATTGAATTGTCTAATAAGCTTTTTTAATATGCTATAAATTTAAGTTACTCAACTGTTGTATCTTACATGCTTAGCATAAATATTAATTCATTGAAAACACAACTGAAGAGATACATACTGTGTAATTCCAATCATATGACATATTCAGAGCAAGTAAATCCACAGAGACAGAGCAGATCAGTGGTTGCCAGGTGCTGCAGGAGTGGGGAGTAAGGACTGGCTGGCTGATGGGTTCAGTGTTTTCTTTTGGGGTACTAAAAATATTTTGCAACCTAATGTAAGTAGTGGTTACATAACATAGTGAATGTACTAAATACCACTGAGTTATACACTTCACAATTGTTAATTTTATGTGAATTTCACTTTGATTTTTAACAAAAACGTATTGAGAGTAAGTTTTATATAGTTTTTAAATGATGTAGGGCCTCTGATTTAGCAGAAAATTTTTTACATCTGTAATTATCCCAAACTTTGGGATTCCTGCTTCATTGTTACCAAAATAACTTAAGCTATTTATAATCAATTTTTAGTACCTCATCTTAAAAAATCTGCAAGTTCTGGGGTACCTGTGTGGTTCTGTCAATTAAGCATCTCACTTCAGCTCAGATCATGATCTGGCCTTTTGTGAGTTCAAGCCCCACATCTGGCTTGCTGCTGTCAGTGCAGAGCCCACTTCAGATCTCCCCCCACCACCACCACTCTCTTGCTCCTGTGCACCAGCTCTCATTTACAAAATAAACATTAAAAAAAAATTTTTTTTTTTTTAAGTAAAAAATCTACATGTTCTAACCTTTGGGTACTTTAACATATTTTAATTTTTGACTTTTAACAGGGATCATATAGAGGAAGTAAAAAGTCAATAAAAATTAGATCATTTCAGAATATGTAATACTAGTTCATTCCCCCTTACTTGGGAAGGAGTTATTTTAAATCCAGAAGAATTTACCTGCTCTTCAAGAAAACTTGGCGGACTACATTAAAAGACTATACTCCTCTAACAATTCACAAATCATCAGTACTACACTTTTACCTATTTGCTTCAGGCTCTTTCTCTAGGCATTTATTACAAAACTGGCATTTTTTTTTTTAATGTTTGTTTAATTTTGAGAGAGAGAGAGAAACCGAACTCAAGTGGGGAAGGGACAGACAGAGAGGGAGACAGAGTCTGAAGCAGGCTTCAGGCTCTGAGCTGTCAGCACAGAGCCCAACAAGGGACTTAAACTCACGAACCGCAACATCATGACCTGAGCTGAAGTTGGACCCTTAACCAACTGAGCCACCCAGGGGCCCCTAGCGTTCTTGATTTTTATATCCAAACTATCCTCCAAACCACCTGTGCTCCAACAAGTTGATAGCATTCACTTTACCACATTTTTACAAATGTATCACCTTTTATCATCCTTCACTATTTTGTAAGTGAAAATGCTATTTTAGGAGAAGATATTTGCAAACAACATATCAAATAAAGGATTTTAGCATCCAAAATCTATAAAGAACTTACCAGACTCAACACCCAGAAAATAAATAACCCAGTGAAGAAATGGGCAAAAGACATGAATAGACACTTCTCCAAAGAAGACATCCAGAAGGCCAACTAAAACATGAAAAGATTCTCAACATCACTCACCATCAGGGAAATACAAATCAAAACCAGAGTGAGATACCACCTCACACCTGTCAGAATGGCTAACATTAACAACTCAGGCAACAACAGATGTTGGCAAGGATGCAGAGAAAAAGTATCTATTCTGCCCTGCTGGTGGTAATGCAAACTGGTGCAGCCACTCTGAAAGACAGTATGGAGGTTCCTCAAAAAATTACAAATAGAACTACCCTACGGCCCAGCAATTGCACTACTTGGTATTTATCCAAGGGATACAGATATGCTGTTTTGAAGGGGCACATGCACCCCGATGTTTATAGCAGCACTATCAACAATAGCCAAAGTATGGAAAGAGCCCGAATGTCCATCGATGGATGAATGGATAAGGAAGATGTGGTATATATATACAATGGAGTATTACTCGGCAATCAAAAATAATGAAATCTTGCCATTTGCAACTACGTGGATGGAACTAGAGGGTATTATGCTAAGTGAAATTAGTCAGAGAAGGACAGATATCATAGGACTTCACTCATGAGGACTTTAAGAGACAAAACAGATGAACATAAGTGAAGGGAAGCAAAAATAATATAAAAACAGGGAGGGGGACAAAACATAAGAGACTCTTATTTATGGAGACCAAACAGGTTGCTGGAGGGGTTGTGTGGGGGGGGGGGGGGATGGGCTAAATGGGTAAGGGGCATTAAGGAATCTACTCCTGAAATCATTGTTGCACTATATGCTAACTAACTTGGATGTAAATTTTAAAAAAGAAATTAATTAAAATATGAAAAAAAAAGAAAAGGCTGTTTTACTTTTCTTTTTGATCATGGATGTGGTTTATATATCTCTTCTGAATTTGATATTCATGTTCCATTTGTTTTGTGGGGGGGCTATTGTTAATTGATTTGTAAGGTATCTTTACATAGTAAGAATAATACTTTGTTGGGATGCTTCGGTAGCTCAGTTGGTTAAGTGTCTGACTTCAGTTCAGGTGATGATCTGCCTGTTCAGGTGTTCAAGCCCCACATCAGGCTGTTAGCCCCAGATAGGCTCTTAGCTATCAGGCTCTTAGCTCTTAGTCTGCTTCGGATCCTCTGCTTCCCTCTCTGTGCCTCCCCCCTCTTAAAAATAAATAAACATTACAGGAGTCTGGGTGGCTCAACCGGTTGGGTGTCTGACTTCAGTTAAGGTCACGATCTCGCAGTTGGTGAGTTCAAGCCCTGCATCAGGCTCTGTGCTGACAGTTCAGAGCCTGGAGCCTGCTTCAGATTCTGTGTCTGCCTCTCTCCCACTGTGCACTCGCTCTGTCTCTCTCTCTCTCTCTCTCTCTCTCTCTCTCTCAAAAATAAATAAACATTAAGGAAAAATATTTAAATAAATAATAAATAAATAAATATTTTTTAAAAAAACAATAATACGATCACCCGGGTGCCTTAGTCAGTTAAGCATCCAACTTCGGCTCAGGTCATGATCTCACAGTTTGTGAGTTCAGAAACCTTTGTCGGGCTCTGTGCTGACAGCTCAGAGCCTGGTTCCTGTTTCAGATTCTGTATCTTTCTCTACCCCTCCCTCGCTTGTGCTCTGTCTCTCTCTCTCAAAAATAAATAAACATTAAAAAAAACATTTAAAGAATAATCATATTCGTTGCAGAAAGAATTTTATAGATATTCTTTTGGTTAATTAAATAATTAACTTTTTCACCCCTTCCATCGTCTTCAAACATGAAACACCTCCCATGTTTATTTGCAGATGATTCTTATGTGACTTAATGCTTCCATTCATAAGTCATTAGCTTGAATTGCTTTAGTCCTTAATAAAATGCTGACCCTAATTAATATCCCCTTGTGCTGGTTGAAGGAAGAATATTTCACATGTTCTCACCTGCTGTCCTTTGGCAAGGAGAAGCAGAGTACACACATACATTATATAGAAACCACTACAGTTTTATTCAAGTGAAATAATTCCTTTGACCAGGCTTAGTTTTCCTCTCCTCCACTTCTCCCATCCTATCAGTTGTTAGAGGTATCTGTTCCATTATGACTTCTCAGCTGGGTTGCAATAATTAAGGACTTGGGGGGGTGGGGGGCAGCTACTTGTGTAATGGAGAGAAGGTGCTTAACTAACATTTAGCAGGCAATGGCTAGATTAGCATTCTTCAGAAGAATGTTCCTTAATGTCAGTAGCATCCCCATTTCAGAAAAAATATCCAGTGTATCTCAGCTACCTGCTCTGGTTATAGAATAAAGATTTTAGGAAACTTCCTTTAGTTTTACAATGTTAGGTGTGATAATGGTTATTTTGTTTTTCGGTTTGTTTGGGTGTTTTGGGTTTGTTTTTGGGTTTTTTTTTTTTTTCCATATTCATCTCTCCTTTCTCATTCATTTTAGATTTTTACCTTGTAGGTAACAAACTTAGGCTCATAGAATTTGAAAGGTCAAGTGACTTTGGGAAGGTCTACTATCTAGGCAAGAGCACTTCTGAATTCTGCGTCAAATGAGAATCTGAACTTGGTTTCAAAGACCATAAAGAAAATAATAGAAAATTCTGGGGCGCCTGGGTGGCGCAGTCGGTTAAGCGTCCGACTTCAGCCAGGTCACGATCTCGCGGCCCGTGAGTTCGAGCCCCGCGTCGGGCTCTGGGCTGATGGCTCAGAGCCTGGAGCCTGTTTCCAATTCTGTGTCTCCCTCTCTCTCTGCCCCTCCCCCGTTCATGCTCTGTCTTTCTCTGTCCCAAAAATAAATAAACGTTGAAAAAATAAAATAAAATAAAATAAAATAATAGAAAATTTTAATCAGAGCACTTTCAGTGTTCAGTGGAGACTTATAAGTGACTTGTAAAGGTCAATATGCATTTGTCTCTTTTCTCCCTTTAAAAAGAGCACTTGTGAATGGCATAAAATTTTTTGAAAATGTATCCAGTACAGCAGATTCCTTAGGTCTTCTTACTACCAAAAAGATGTGTGATGAAAAGCTTCACATTCCTGATTAAGGTTTCCTTAAAATGGAATAGTTAATGTTATCTTTTCTGTGAGGGTATTGTGAATTCTCCCTTTGTTGATACTGGATTCATTTTTCTGTCTCTGCAATTCTATATACAGGGAACAGTTACTCTTCAATAAAAATTTTTCTTAAAAGTTCTAGCTTTCACATCACAAAAGGCAAAGGAAGAATTGAAAATAAACAATTTCAGCCCTAGCTTCACTATTCTGGTTTACAGAATGGCTTGGAACTAGTTATATTGGAAAATATGCAGAGTAAAACTTTCATACATTATGATGGTAATGGTCCTCTTTTCCCTTATCTTTTGTTAGATTTCGTAGATAATCACTTTCCCAGTTACCATCTGAAATGTTTATATTAATTGTTTGTGTGAAAAACAAGGGAAGATGATAGCCAATTTGAGTAATTTTATGAATTTCTGTACAATTGCCTCTAGGTATCTTAAGGCAAAATGGTAGCCCCTTCCACCAAACTCTTAATTTTATTCATTGTTTTGTTTGTAGAGTATTAAAGTTAAGGGTTTTAAAGTCATGCACCCTGAAATCGTGACCCTATGTTCTTTTTTGAAGTTTGTTTAGATGAGAGTACTTTTTAAGATGTCACTTTTCTCAAATAGTAAATCTGTAAGAGTGGTGTCTCCAAACTGCCTCAGTTCCTTTTCTCTGGTCCAGCATATTCATAGCATTATCTCCCAAAATGTAGATTGTTGAGACCAACACGTTTACCTTGGTTTAAATTGCCATTGTGTTTTAATGTTCATCCATATATTTATTCTATAGATAAGATCAACTTGTGGGTATAAGCTCCCTACCTAATATTATTTATTAAATAAATTGAATTCAGTAAAACTTGAATCTTAGAGCAGAGAACTGATCTTACATGATTGTGTATTGACTCTATACACTTGATTGGCTCTTTCCAGGAGACCCCTGTGCTTACCAGAATAGAAAAACAGAAGCGCAAAGAGGAGGAGGAAGAACGTCAGATTCTCCTAGCAGTGCAGAAGAAGGAGCAGGAGCAGATGTTAAAGGAAGAGAGGAAACGAGAGTTGGAGGAAAAGGTCAAGGCAGTGGAAGGTACGTAGGTTCTGCACAGTACATGGGGTATGGGAATAACCCTCCTCTGGCAATTTCTATTAAATATCTTGTTAACTGTGCTGTGTCTTGGATCCAGTCTTCTTACATTTGCTTTCCTTCTACAGCACTTGTATTTGTCATTCTTGGTTTTCCTTTCAGTCTCTTGCTCCTTCCTCTCATCTATATACATTCCTCATGTAACATAGAAAACAATACTAAAGTATTGATGACAAGTTTCACAGAAATAACTTTAAGCACAGTTGAAATGTGCTAAAGAAAAGTCTTACAGATTTTTTTTCATGTATGGCACTATACAAATTTAGAATATTACCATTAATTTTATTAGGACAGAATAGTTTTCTCAGACTTACGTCCAGGTGTTCGTCTGGTGTAATGAGATTTTTCTTTCATTGGCAATTAATACGAAGGATAATGACTGTCCCTAGATGTGTCAGATAGCAGTTGTATTTATAAGCTGAACCTAATAAATCATGTGGTAATAGATCATTTGGCTTAGCTGAATATAGATCAGTATTTCTTTTCTTTTAAGTAAATGTATTGAATATTTTAAGTTTTTTAATAAAACTACATGGCCTGTGTTTTCCTCTTTAATGCAGTGTTTCATTGCAAAATTTAAATAAATTTTGGGTGTGAAATTTAATGGATTCTGGCCTTATTAAGTGCTTTTCTTCCTCCCATTAAGAGGAAGTGGTGCCTTCTGTTTCTTCATAGGTTAACCCTATTCCAACTTTGATCATTTCTTCATTATAAAACCCTTAGGGCATTTAATCTACAAATTTAGCCTGTGTCACAGTATGTAGTATGTCCTACTTGTAAAATGTTTCATAGGTTTTATTTCCAGTGCTAGATTCAAATTCCTTGAGACAGCAACTATGGCTTTTATTCCTTTCTATTTTTTAAGGGGATTCTGTAATTTTCACTGGGACTCTTAACTGGCTACACTATTGTCATTTGACTTTTACACAAACAGGTTTAAAATTTATTTTTATGGCTTAGTATCTATACCTGTATGATTAATAATGCCTATGTTATAGATTGTTCTTTAAATCAACAAATATATTTAGAGCACCCATTCTATGCCAGGTGTTGTTCTTGGAATATAGATATTAAACAGAATAAATTAATCCTTTCATGGAGTTTCCATTTCAGTGGTGGGAAGAAACAATAAACAAATATTGTAGAATCATCAATAGTTGTGAAAGATCTAAAGAAGAAAACAGGTTTAGAGATAAAGAGTGACATGAGGCAGGTGGCATTTAAATAAGATTGTCACGAAAGCCCTCTATGTGGACATCTACGTGGATCGGTCAATTAAGTGTCCTACTCTTGGTTTCAACTCAGGTCATGATCTTAGGACCAAGCCCTGTATCAGGCTCTGCACTGACAGTGCCAAGTCTGTATGGGATTCTCTCTCTCTCTCTCTCCCTCTCCCTCTCCCTCTCCCTCCCCCCTCCTCTTACTCCCTCCCTCCCTCTCTCCTCCCACTGCCTCCCTCCCTGTCTCCCTCCCTCTGCTTGCACAGGTGCTCGCGCTCTCTCTCCCTCCCTCTCTCCCTCTCTCTCCCTCTCTCCCCCTGCCTCCTCTCACTCCCTCCCTCCCTCTCTCCTCCCACTGCCTCCCTCCCTCTCTCCCTCCCTCTGCTTGCACACGTGCTCACTCGCTCTCGCTCTCTCTCTCAAAATAAATAAATAAACTTAAAGCCCTTTCTGAATATGTGACATATAGTAATGAAGTGAGTGAAGGTCCCATATGAACATCTGATGGGAGAAGAGCATAGCAAGCAGAGGAAATAGCAAGTGCAAAAGCACTGTGGAGGGAATATACACGGAAGAAGGTCATTGTGGCTGGATCAAAGTGAACAAAGCAGGGGGAAGATTGGCAGGAAATGAGTTCACAGAGATAACCAGGGGTCAGACCATGGCTTTGTAGACCCTGTTAGAAGGATTAAATTTAAAAATGGGTAGTCCCCAGCACACAACAAGCTCACAAATAATAGTTATCATGGGGGATCTGTAGAGAGAGTTTTTACAGGCTGTAAAATAGCAACAAACTTTTCCTGAATTCTTAGAAGCTAAGTGAAAAGGGCAGGGAGAATAATGGATTTTTTTATTGAGAATTTATTCACTGATAACTTTAAAGTTTAAAATAGTTAATTCAGAGAAATAAGCTTTTTGTGACAGTAAATTCAAAGAGGATTTCATTATGTAGGTCCTTTTACCATAACGAATAATATTTATCTGTGGTGATGGTAAAACAAAAAATTTTACACTGTTTAAGATCAGTCTGTAAAGGGAGCACAGAACCTATCAGTTAGTTTTAGTCTATTATACGTTTCTCTTTCTACCCTGTCATCCCAGCAGTGTTGACAGGCAGTCACTAGAATAGGGATCCCCTGAAATTGCTGGCAAAATTAATGTGATAGGACATGAATACATATTTCCAAGGAAAGGGCTCATAGCTTTCATTTGTTTCAAGAAATTTGAAAAGTGAGAAGTGGATTAAGAAAAAGTAGAAGCCAAAAGATGGAAAGAACCGAAATGTTCAGAAATGCATGAATGGATAAACAAAGTAAGGTTTATACCGATGATGGTTTATTATTCATCCTTAAAAAGGAATGAAATTCTGACACAGTCTACAACATGGATGAACCTTGAAGATATTATAATAAAGTAAGCCAAGAGGAAGGAAATGGGGAGTTCTTACTAAAGGTACAGAGTTTCTAATGTTTAGGATGATGTAAAAGTTCTGGAAATGGTAACAGTTGCACAATACTGTGAGTGTACTTAATATTACTGAATTGTACACTTAAAATGATTTAAAAGGTAAATTTTACTCTTTTTTAAAAGTTTTTTTGGGGCGCGTGGGTGGCACAGTCGGTTAAGCGTCCGACTTCAGCCAGGTCACGATCTCGCGGTCCGGGAGTTCGAGCCCTGCGTCGGGCTCTGGGCTGATGGCTCAGAGCCTGGAGCCTGTTTCCGATTCTGTGTCTCCCTCTCTCTCTGCCCCTCCCCTGTTCATGCTCTGTTTCTCTCTGTCGCAAAAATAAATAAACGTTGAAAAAAAAAATAAATGAAAGGTCCCTTGGGGATTTGTATACATATTAGAATTTGTTAAAAAAAAAAAAAAAGTTTTTTTAAGCCGGGTCACCTGGGTGGCTCAGTCACTTAAGCATCTGACTTCGGCTCAGGTCACAATCTCCGGTTCGTGGGTTCAAACCCCACATTAGGCCTGCACTGACAGCTCAGAGCCTGGAGCCTGCCTCAGATTCTGTGTCTCCCTCTCTCTCTGCCCCACCTTTGCTTGCACTCTGTCTCTGTCAAAAATGAATAAACGTTAAAAAAAGGTTTTTTTTAAACCAAAAGAAAGAAAAGCCCAAATAAATGCACTGCTTTTTATTAATATGATACTTGTATAGGAAGTAAAACTGGATTGTGACATAAATATTCATACCAAGTTGAACAAATCAGTATGGAAATGGACATCATTGAGACTTTCTCATCTCTCAGTATGGTTGATATGTAACCTAAAAATTCTTCTTGCCTCAAATACATAGAAATTCTTTATTCTCCTTAATGTTTATTTATTTTTGAAAGAGAAAGCATGAACAGGGGAGGGAAAGAAAGGGGGACAGAGGATCTGAAGCAGGCTCTACATTGACAGCAGCAAGCTCAATGTGGAGTTCAGACTCACAAACCATGAGATCATGACCTGAGCTGAAGTCAATCTACTGATGACTCAATCTACTCAATCTACTGAGCCATCCAGGCGCCCCTCAAATACATATAAATTCTATTTGTAATATATATGTTACAATATTTTGTCTAACATTGTATAAACACCCTTTTTAAGAACATATCTGAGGGTGATTGGGTGGCTCAGTTGTTTAAGTGTCCAACTCTTGGTTTCAGCTCAGGTCATGATCTCATGGTTTCATGCGTTCCAAGTCCCATGTCAGGCTCTGCACTGCCAACACAGAGCCTGCTTGGGATTCTCTCTGTCTTCCTCTCTGTCTGTCTCCCACCCCTCCAACAGGCTATCTCTGTCTCTCTCAAAATAAATAAATAAGCTTAAAAAAAAAAAAAAAGCATATCTGATATCTTAGCCAAGTAAAGGAAGTTATCAGGCATTGTTTTTATGGTAACTAAAAACAGGATAAGTTGTGGGTATGGAGTGGTCTGTCTAGGGATGCTCTACCCCTACCCCAGAAATGACAACCATCAGTAAATTCCTGACAAGGATGAAGAGGTGATAAGAATTTCAAAGCAAATAAGGAAGCACCACTGTGAGCAGTAGTTGTTGGTAGTTACAGCAGACAAAAAAGAAATAGATTCAGTACTATCAGATATTTAAAAAAGAAGATATTGGAAACATAAGGAAAAAGTAGCCTTGTTGAAAATGACAGGCAGATTCAAGGAAACAAATAGAACTCCTGGAAATGTAAGGTATAGGTTATTGGAATATTAAACAGCTTTAGGGTATGTGTGAAAAGAGAATCAGTCAACTAGAAGGTATCTCTGGGATATTACATGGAATGCAGCACTAAGATAAAAAGTTACTTGTTAATCTTTCAGTGTCCAGTCATGAAAACAAAACTTATGCTAGATATTTCAACACAAAGAATTTTACTTTTTTTTTATGTAAAAAAGAGAGAGAGAGAGAGAGAGAGAGAATCCTAAGCAGGCTCTGCGCTGTAAGCGTAGAGCCCAACATGGGGCTCAGACTCACAAACCACAAGATCATGGCCTGAGCCAAAATCAAGAGTCAGATGCTAATTGACTGAACCACCTCAACACAAAGAATTTCAAATGGGTCTTTGGTTAAATGGAAGTCAGAAAAATAAAAAAGTTAAAAGAGACTTGTGAGATAGCACAAAGAAGAGCAAAGAGAAGTTGTTAGGTTATCACAACCTAGAAGTTGAGGGGCTCTGCCCAGTTGGAACAGGCAAGCAGCAAGCCTGGTTCTGGGACTACCAAAAAGAACCCGCTTATCAAAACCAACTGGGTTGGTTCATCTGGTCCCAGATGAAGGACCATTCCTAGCATGGTGTTGAACAGCGATAACAAACAGGAAGAAAGAAAACCCTTCCCCTCATCCTATCATTCTTCCTCTGGTACTCCCTTTTGGCAAAATATAAAACTAGCAAAGAATGGAAAAATAATGGATTTAGAGCTTACAAGCTTGATATTGATAGCTTAATAACTTAGGTGTTATCTAACATGAAAAATCCAGTGTGTGCCTACTATAAGTTCTAAAATGAAAGAATCAAGAGAATGGGGCAGAGAAAATATTTAGAATGGTTGAGAATTTTCTTGATTTGATGAAAAACACAAATCCTCAAAGTTAAAAGAAGAAGAAATGTAAACTGGATATAAATTACATGTAGACCCATGGTAATGAATTATAGAACCTATGACCCACAGATATTTGAAGTAATCAGTTTGGAGGGGCACCTGGGTGTCTCAGCCAGTTGAGCATCCAACTTCGGCTCAGGTCATGATCTCGTGGTTTTGAGTTTGAGCCCCATGTCAGGCTCTGTGCTGACTGCTCAGAGCCTGGAGCCTGCTTCAGAATCTGTGACTCTCTCTTTCTCTGCCCCGCCCCCACTCACACTCAGTCTCTCAAAAAATAAAGGTTAAGAAAATGTGTTTATAGTAATCAGTTTGGAAAAGATAAATTACCTTAAAGGATGTTCTGTAACAGTGATAGACTTCTCAGGAGTAATAATAGGATTCAGGAGAAAATGGGCTGAATTTTATATTAATTTTCCAAGCCTCCATAACTAGATAGTTTAAAACAGAAATTTAATTTTCTCATAGTTCTGGAAGCTAGAAATCTGAATTCTAGATTATGGCAATCTCCATAGACTTACAATAGAAGGGAACTTCCTTAACCAATATTCACTTTAATGGGAAACGTTATAGGTATTCCTTCTTAAAGTCAAGAAGAAAAGATTTTTTTCTATCATTGCTTTTATTCTGTATTGTATTGTTTCACAGGGTGTTCTCTACAAAGGAAGAATATTTGTGTATTTATATTATAGAACTATATACATATTAAATGTATAGTTTAAGGAATGTATGATTTGAAACTCCAATAAAATGTCAAGAAACTATCATAACTAATAAGAATAAAGCCAAGTAGTTGGATTCATTTTAAGTGTTAATATGAATAATTTGTAAACATGACTTAATAACAATGGGAAATTTTACTACACAGATAGTGGCCTCTAAATATCATTTCCTTCCAGAAGGAACCAAGATTCTTTGGAGAAATGACTGATTTCAGTACTAGGGCAGAAAAAATATAAGGTGTGAGCCTAGATTATTTTATAAGAGAAAGCAAGGAAGCATCAAAGACTCCTGAAAGTTCTATCAAAAGATATATTCTCACTGGCCAACATTGGATTTTTGTTTGTTTGTTTTATTTATTTTTGAGAGCGAGACAGAGTGCGAGTGGGGGAGGGGCAGAGAAAAGAGGGAGACACAGAATCCAAAGCAGGCTCCAGGCTCTGAGCTGTCAGCACAGAGCCCGACGCGGGGCTCAAACTCATGAACCATGAGACCATGACCTGAGCTGAACTCAGATCTGAACTGACTGAGCCACCCAGGCACCTGATCATTGGATATTTTTGAGCACTAAAAAAAGAAAATGAACAAAAAACATGAAATAAGTTTAAAATCTAGTTTATTTTTGAGAGAGTATGCACGCATGGAGTGGGCAAGGGCAAGATAGAGAGAGAATCCCAAGCAACCTTCATGCTGTCAGCTTGGAGCCAGATGCATAGGGCATCTGTAGGGCTCAGTCGGTTAAGCATCCAACTTTGGCTCAGGTCATGATCTCCCAATTTGTAGGTTTGAGCCCCATATCAGGCTCCGTGCTGACAGCTCAGAGCCTGGAGTCTGCTTCAGATTCTGTGTCTCCCTCTCCCTGCCCCTCCCCAGCTCATGCTCGCTCTCTCTCTCTCTCTCTCTCTCTCTCTCAAAATAAATAAACATTAAAAAAAAAGAAAAAGAATGATAACACTGGTGGCAGGAACTTAAAAAGAAAGAAAGAAAACAACTGTGAGATCATTGACCTGAGCTGATATCAGGGGTCAGACGCTTAACCAACTGACTTACCTAGGTGCCTCCATAATGATATTTTATAAAAATCAATGATTACCTTAGGAGTTTAATGGGACAACTTGTTATTTTCAGACCTAGTAAAATAGAAAGTCTGACAGACTATATTTGAGAATATGCAAATAATTGGTGAGGAAAATAATTTGGTCAATAAATAATGGCAATTATAATAGAATAACAAATAATAAAAAAAATGGACCTGGGCAGAGCTTTTCTCAACTGAGGCTTCCAAGAGACTATTAAACCCTAAAGTAGAGATCAGCTAACTTTTTTTAAAGTTTTAAAATATAAAGCTTTTTATTTATTTTTTTTTTTATTTATTATTTTAAGTAGGCTCTATGCCCAGTGTGGAACTTGAACTCACAACCCAGAGATCCAGAGTCATATGCTCCCCTGACTGAGCCATCCAGGCACCCCTGAAATCAGCTAACTTTCTATAAACGGTCAGATAGTAAATATTTTAAGCTTAGAGATAATACAGGGCTGTGTTCCCATTAATCTTTCATTCTTTCCCTCTTTTCCTTTCTTTTTCTTTCTTTTTCTCTTTTTCTCTTTTCTTTCTTTCTTTCTTTCTTTCTTTCTTTCTTTCTTTCTTTCTTTCTAAAAACAATCAGCTAACCGTCCTACATTCTGTAGTTTGCCATTTGCAAACCCCTGCCCTAATACATCCATCGTATTTAATGAAGTGACTTCTCTCCTATGCATTTTTTACTAGGTATATACCTTGAAATTACTGAGAAATTGATCATACAAATAATTTTGTCTGCAGCTTAATTCTATTTTGGAACTCTAGTTAATCATCAATTGAAAGACTGATGAGGAACTTAGCAATGGAAAGATGAAGTTAACGCTGATATAATACAAAATCACAAAAGACAGATAAGTACATATTATATCTGCTGATGTAATGAAAAAAGATATATACAACACCATCTATGAAATAATATTGCCCAAAAAATCAAACATGTTTGTCTGATCAAAGCCTCTAGATATAATTCAATTTACAGAAATCCAAGAGGTATGGGAACACATTAACACCACAGTGAGGATGCCATCAGCTAAATCCAGAATGCAGGAAATTACACAAAGACAAAATGACCCAATTTTTCCAACAAATTGGAGGGAACACTATTACAAATTCAGCTAAATTTAGACACACAAATGCAGTATATAGACCTTTTTAGTTTTGATTTGAACAAACCAACTTAAAAAAAATTATTGCACTGGAGAGAAAGTTTGACCTTGACTCAATATTTGATATTAAATAAATCCTTTTACGTTCCTAAAGTTCATACAGAAGAGCAAAGGGCTAAGAATAGCCAAGATAATAATTTCCAAATACAGTATGGTGGGGACACTTATTTTACAGATAACAAAATAAAAATAACAGTGAATAAAAGAATGGTATTGGGGTGCCTGGGTGGCTCAGTCAGTTAAGCTACAGGTCAAGATCTCACAGTTTTGTGAGTTCTAGTCCTGCACTGGGCTCTCTGCTGTCAGCACAGAGCCTGCTTTGGATCCTCTGTCCCCCATTCTCTCTGCCCCTCCCCTGCTGTTTCTCTCTCTCTCAAAAATAAATAAAAACATAAAAAAAAGAGAATGATATTGGCATAGAGATAGAAATGAACCCAGTAAACTACATAGAAACAGGCCTTGGGAAGGAATGTGGGTTCTCCAGTACCACATAACCAGTACAATTGCTTACTAATCAGAGGAAGAAAATTATATGTCTGCTTCCCATTTGTGTTCCAGATGAACTAAAGGCCCAAACCAAATTGAAGACAGTATAGATGAATGTCTTCAAGATGTCAGAATAAAAAAGAATGTTATAAGTACAAAAAACACAAGCTATAAAGGGAGCGAGATTGATGTTCGGCTACACAAATTGTTCAAAACTTACATATGACACAAACATAAACAAAGTGAAAAGATGAGTCAAAGTGGAAGATTTTTTTTTTTTTTTTTTTTTTGAGAGAGAGAGAGAGGGTGCAAGTGAGTAAGGGGCAGAGAGAAGGGAAGAGAGAAGCTGGGCTCACCTGATGCAGGTCTGGGACTCCTGAACCGTGAGATCATGTCCTAAGCTGACGTCAGATGCCTAACTGACTGAGCCACCCAGGCACCCTGGAAGAAGATAATTTTAACACATAATCAACAACAAAGTCTTATTATCCAGATTATTAAAAGCATTTATCTAAATCAGAAACGTAGCAACCCAAAGAAAATAGGGCAAAGTAATCACTCCAGTCAGGAAAATGCAGATGAAAACATCAAAATTCCTTATCAACTCAGTAGTTTGGCAAAAATGCGCCTTTTATCCTACCAAGTGAGTGTGAGTTCACTCAAATTGCTGTTGAGAGAAAAGCTGTACCCCTTTGGAAATCACCTTGACCAGGCCTGATGAAGTTCACTATCTGGAAGTTCCGCTGCTAGTTGTGGACCCTAAAAATCTCACATGCATGCGTGAGAAGATATGTCAAAAGAATTGTCATAATACCATTTACAAGATGCAGACATATTGCAACCTACTGGAAAGTGGATTATTAAGCTGTGGAGTACTCTATTAAAGTTAATAAAGCAAAAATCTTAAAATCTGCCAGTTTGTTAGGTTCATGGATATTCATTAACTTGGTTACATTGTTCTTTAATCTTGAAATCGTTTTTTAAAAAGTAATATTACAAGTCATTGATAGCCAAGTGCCTTTCACTAATGAAAGCAGATAAAGATTTAAGTTTATAAGGGATAATGTAAGAACAAAAACAAAATTAGCAGGGTCATGTCATACTCATAGCAGTGGGCAGATGTGGAGTCTGTCTCTCGGGTAAGAAAATAGAAGGTCTGTCCTGGCTTCTCCCTTCCATTTTTGTGTCTTTCTGTCTGACAGTGTTCTTTATCTTCCTGGCTCTTTTCTTTACTCCTGACCTTCCGGTTCCCTGCTGGCAGTGAGTGTCCCATTAGACTAATAGTGGAATGCCAAGTGTGTTTCTCATGGCTGTGGCTGTGAGCCAGAAAAAAAATCATCCATGCCTTCCAGATCTTTGCCCATTCCAGCTGGCATCTTTCTCTTTTTCCCAGCCAAATTTATTACTACCCTGGCTTGGTAGGGTCCAGCTGCCAGTGGTGGGGGTGGATTGAAGAGCAAAGACAATTGGGGTGCAAGGATATTTTTGCAAATGCAAAACCTTGAGTGCTTACATGTGCATATAAAATCTTGTATATGTTTTGGATTGAGAATCTGGTCCTTAAAAGGGGATGTTGCTTTTCTGAGAGAACTAGGAAAGTCCTCAGGTATTGAAAGAAGGATAATCTTCATTCAATCTTTTTTTTTTCTTTTTCTTCTAATTCTGTTTTTTTCAGCCTTGCTCTTTCCTCCCTCTCCATCCCAGTGCCTGCCATACCACCCTCATCCCTCCCCCCCAACCATTGATTTCAATATGCATAAAGGAAATGAGTTCCACAAGATTATATTTTTCATAAAGCATTCCTTCTATAGAATCATCCTAATTATCAAAAGAGGATGGCAGAAGAAGCAAGAATAATTTTATGATACTGCTTTGGTGATCTTTGTTTCTTCTCAAAATGCTTAACATATAATCTAATCCTCTAAAAAGCACTTACCTCACTTGTACTGTAATGCACTGTGTTCATTGTAGATCGAGCAAAGAGGAGAAAGCTCAGGGAAGAAAGGGCGTGGCTGCTGGCCCAAGGGAAGGAACTCCCCCCAGAACTTTCCCATCTGGACCCTAACTCCCCCATGAGAGAAGAAAAAAAGACTAAAGACCTGTGAGTATTTAATGATACTAACAGTAGCAAACAGTAACATTTAGGAAGCACTCAGGAATTGTGCTAAGCACTTTGCTCATTTAATTCTTACAACAACCCTGTGTGGTAGGTAATATTCAGTGTTCATAAGCTTCTCATTCTTCTGTATGCCTTTCTGTATTACTGTTATTTAGATTATAAAAATATTCATTAAGGGAAAATATAGCCCAAGAAATAATGTGCTATGAAATAACTAACATTATAGAATCATAAGTTATGGATCATCTGAGTCAACCCCAGCATTTTATGGATGAGGAAAATGATACTCCGTTTTTTGCTTAGGTTTACTAACCATCATCTTCACAATTCTTTTCTGGAGATTATCAGTGTCACAAACTTACCTTAAAAACAGTTTATTGGGACTCTTCCAAACCTTGGTACAATCAGCTGCCTGTCTGTGATTAAAGTAAGAGAGCTAAGGAGAGAAGGTTGTCAAAGTTACTATTTCTTATTTTGTGATTCACAGCTTTGAGTTGGATGATGATTTCACTGCCATGTATAAAGGTCAGTTCCCATTCTCAACTATTAACTATTTCTGATAGAAATACTCTTGTGTGACTGAGTTAATGCAGCTCTCTTCTTTGGCTTTCAGTTCTCGATGTGGTAAAGGCTCACAAGGATTCTTGGCCCTTTTTAGAACCTGTGGATGAATCGTATGCCCCAAACTATTACCAGATTATTAAGGTAGAGGCTGCCTTTACAGTTATACCTTCTATGGTGTGTGTTTCTTTCTTGATTTTTGTCACTGTTTTTAAGTTCACCTGTTGTTCTTGAGAATCAGAGTTGCTGGATATATGCCATGCTCCTGAGCATCTCATAATAGCATGATTCCTTTGCCTCACAGGGACTACAAGATGGTTTTTCTCCAGCATGTTATAATTTAATGTGTCCTATTTTAGGTCCCCATGGATATCTCAAGCATGGAGAAGAAACTGAATGGAGGTTTATACTGTACCAAGGAGGAATTTGTAAATGACATGAAGACTATGTTCAGGAATTGTCGAAAATACAATGGGGAAAGTAGTGGTAAGTGGGGAAGGAGTCTGCTATGGATACACTTATTATACCATTTCAACCAAGAATAAAATGCCTTCTTTTTTAGAAATACACAAAAATAGAAGTGCATCTCTTTCAGAAGTGAATCAGACCTTTCTTTGGGGCTATGAACACAATGCACATTAAAAGCCATAGGATTGGCCATTCTAACCACTTACACAATATATGCCAGAACCACTCCTATCCTGTGTGACAAGAGAGTTTATCTGGTGGCTAATTGGGCTCAGGTTAGTTTTCATTATCTTCAAGACCAGGCTGGGCTTAGTTTGTACTGCGCTTCCTTCATTCAGCAAGTTAACCACTGACAAGACTGACCCTAGACTTTTTTTTTTTTCAACGTTTATTTTTGGGACAGAGAGAGACAGAGCATGAATGGGGGAGGGGCAGAGAGGGAGGGAGACACAGAATCAGAAACAGGCTCCAGGCTCCGAGCCATCAGCCCAGAGCCCGACGCGGGGCTCGAACTCCCGAACCGCGAGATCGTGACCTGGCTGAAGTCGGACGCTTAACCGACTGCGCCACCCAGGCGCCCCTGACCCTAGATTTTTAAGTCATCTTGAGAAGTCCATAGAGTATATCTCCAATAATAAATAATATAAAAGGCTCTAGTAGCTTAAATGCTTTAGTTTGAAAACTAAGCAGCTTCTAACTAAATACAGTCACTGTATTTAATAATTCTGCATTTTAGCCTTTATTGGTACTCATTTAAGGTAATAGTCCTAGAGTCATCTTCCAGCCATACAGCCTAGAGCCTCTTAGGACAAAAACAGTACCTTCTTCTTGTGTCCATAGCTGTACAACATAATATGCACTCAAGCCAGATTAAGCTCAAGAGTTTACCCAAATAGCATCTTTTATTGTCTATTGGTAGGAGATTTTTTTTTTTTTTGTCCTGTAAAAGCTGTATCTGGAAGTCAATCCTTGTATCTTCCCACAGAATATACCAAGATGTCTGATAATTTAGAGAGGTGTTTCCATCGGGCAATGATGAAGCATTTTCCTGGGGAAGATGGAGACACAGATGAAGAATTTTGGATCAGAGAGGATGAAAAGCGAGAGAAGAGACGGAGCCGGGCTGGGAGAAGTGGCGGAAGCCACGTTTGGACCCGCTCCAGGGACTCTGAAGGGCCCAGCAAGAAACAGCAACCAGTGGAGAATGGAGGAAAGTCCTTGCCACCTGCACGCCGAGCTCCCTCTTCTGGAGATAATCCTAGCAGTAGTTCCACACAGCTCCCTCGGGAGGGGAGCACCTCAAATGGCCGAGGCTTTTCTCGTCCCCTACATTATGGGGGGATGCCCAACCAGGCACCCCTTTTAAACCAGATGGTAAGGAATAGCTTAAAATTCTGTTGTGATTGCTCCTAGTTGGTGAATTCAAAGAGAGGTGAAGCCTTTTTAATCGGTTCCTCTTCCAGAATAATTTTTCTGTATGTGGATGATTTCTTTCCTCTCATCTGTCCATTCTTTCTTCATTTTTCCTCTTATTTTAAATCTCCTTTCTCTTAATCTGACATACTCTCGGTATGGGCCAAAATTGGGATTTTAAAGAAACTCTTTGTGTACAAAGCGCAGAAATACATACAGTACTTAAAATACACAGCATATCTGTAGCATTAAAATTATATGTTGCAGGGCAGTTGGGGGAAAATTGGCTTAAGAGGCTCTTGGGGAAGGAAGCAGTTACGAAAAAAAGATTAAGAAACAGCAGTCTGTCCTATAGAGAGAGATTGCTTTCGGCCCAGGAACTAGCCCTGATCTGGGTGAGCCCATGTGCTGACGTTCTTCCCTTTCTTGGCCCTATGTTCAAGGTCTTTGTGTTATTTTAGCAGTACATCCATATGCAGGAACGTCCTTGTTTTCTACTTAATGTCTTCTGTGCTTTTTTTTTTTTTTTTTTAAACCTCTCCCCAACTTGCCTTTACTCAACACCCTCCAGAGGCCAGCAGTACCAGGAACATTTGGCCCTCTTCGAGGATCAGATCCTGCCAATTTATATGTCTCCTCTAGAGTCCCAGAACCACACCCTGGAGAGCCTGTACAGCAGCATCAGCCTTTTGCCATGCAGGTAAGCAACCTGATACTCAGAATATGCAGATGCAAAGGATTTCACGATAAATTTCAGAAATCTAGTCTCTTCCCAGGTTAAATTTAATTCATTATCTCCTATTCTGTAGGGTCTGTTATTATAGATTAAGCACATTACTTATTCTATGCATCTGTTGAACATTGCTTTCTTCTCTTTTCTTGTTGCCAGCCTCCAGTTGGAATTAACAACCACCGAGGACCCAGGCTAGGCACACCAGAAGAGAAGCAAGTGTGTGGGGGACTGACACACCTTACTAACATGGGATCACATCCTGGATCCTTGCAGCTTAGGCAGATGGGTGGCCCCAGTCAGGATGGAAATATTTATCCCCCAACTCAATTCCAGTCAGGATTTATTCCTCCCAGGCATGGTGGGGCTCCAGCCCGACCCCTAGACTTTCCTGAAAGCTCAGAAATTCCTCCCAGCCACATGTACCGATCATACAAGTACCTGAATCGAGTACACTCTGCTGTCTGGAATGGGAACCATGGTGCTACAAACCCAGGACCCTTGGGCACAGATGAGAAGCCCCCCATGGGGCCAGGACCCTCTCACCAACCTCGCACTCTTGGTCATATGATGGATTCCCGAGTGATGAGACCTCCTCTCCCCCCAAACCAGTGGACTGAACAATCAAGCTTTCTACCTCATGGAGTTGCTTCTTCAGGGTATATGCGACCACCCTGTAAATCTGGTGGACTTCGGTTACAGCCACCTCCAGCCCCAACGCCAAGTTCTTTATTTGGAGCACCCTCCCAGGCTCTGCGGGGGGTGCAAGGAGGGGACTCCATGATGGACAGCCCAGAGATGATTGCCATGCAGCAGCTTTCTTCCCGAGTTTGCCCACCAGGTGTGCCTTACCACCCCCGACAGCCTACACCGCCCCATTTACCTGGCCCTTTTCCACAGGTAGCTCACTCGGCATCAATAAGTGTGTCAGCCCCCAAGCCTACCTTGGGGAATCCTGGGAGGACACAGGATAACAGTGAAACACAAGAGCCTGAAAATGACCGAGGTAATTTACACCATCACTTTTGTCTGACTTCTGACATTTAAGCTATTAATTCATAAGGAATTTTTTTTATGAAGACTATCAAACTCATTTACAGCCTCTTTTTCTTGAACCACTCACTCAAGATTGGGCCAAAGATCTGAAAGGATTTCTGGTGGTAATGATCATTATACAAATGTAGTCCTTACCATAATGTGCAGTCTTTTTGAGACTTGTACGTATAGTAATTCAATTCTCAAAACAAACTTTTGAGCTAGCTACTATTTAATGATCCTTGTTTGTACAGGTGGAAAATCTGAGGCACAAAGGTTTAGATTGGTTGCCCTCATCTCACTAGTAAGTGGTGGAGCTGACATTTGAACCCAGACCTACTCAGTCCAGCACCCATGCTTTCAACCATGGCATCATCAAACTGCCTTTAAAAATGGCAGTCTTGGTGCGCCTGGGTGGCTCAATCTGTTAAGCCTCTGACTCTTGACTTCAGCTCAGTCATGATCTCAAAGGTTTGTGAGGTCGAGCTCCACGCTTCTAACGCAGGGTCTGCTTGGGATTCTCTCTCCCTTTCTCTCTCTCTCTCTCTCTCTCAGAATAATTAAACTTTAAAAAAATATTATTATTAATGGCTGTCTTAAAATTTATCATTATGAAATAACTTTTTAGTACTTTACTTAAAGCCTAATTATTTCCATCCTTCTATTCCTTGGACACATAGCTATAGCTACTAAGAATGAAAAAAAGTGAGACCTAGCAAATCCTGAAGAAATGTCTTAGAAATGTCATTTAAGAGAGTAAACCTGAAAATTGAGAAGAAAAATTAAAAGAGTAATTTGTGTAATTAGTGCTTTTTTCTGGGATAGAGGTCAACCACGTATTGTATATAATTTTCTTAATGCATGACTGGAGAATAGACACCTAGACTTTTATCAAATATGAAAATTCCACATAAGATTGATGGTAGGCCTAGAACGCAATTACTTTTTGTTTTAATTAATGTATTTAGTTACTAGGATATCTACTGAAACTTTTTTTTTTTTTAACTTCCACTGTAGTTAACATATAGTGTTATATTCATTTCAGGTATACAATATAGTGATTCAACAGCTCTATACATTACACAGTGCTCATGATAAGTGTACTCTTTGTCTCCTTTGCCTGTTTCACCTGTCCCCACACTCACCTCCCCTCTGGTAACCATTAGTTTGTTCTCTATAGTTTTTCAGTTTGTCTCTCTTGTTTTTCAGTTTGTTTTTCTTTTCTTTGTTTTTTTATATTTCACTTAGCATTAATACCCTGTAGATTCCTTCATGTTATTGCATATGGCAATGTTTTGTTGTTTTTGATGGCTGAGTAATACTCCATTGTACATATGTACCACTTCTTTATCCATTCATTTTTTTTTTTTTAATGTTTATTTATTTTTGAAGAGAGAGACAGAATGCGAGTGGGTTAAGGCAGAGAGAGAGGGAGGCACAGAATCCGGGCTCTGAGTCGTCAGCACAGAGCCTGACATGGGGCTCGAACTCACAAGCTGTGAGATCATGACCTGAGTCGAAGTCGGTCACTTAACCAACTGAGCCACCCAGGCACCCCTATCCATTCATCTCTTGATGGTCACTTGGGTTGCTTCCATATCTTGGCTATTATAAATAATGCTGCAATAAACACAGGTGTGCATACACCTTTTCAAATTAGCGTTTCATATTCTTTGGGTAAATACCCAGTAGTGGAATTAATGGATCATGTGGTAATTCTATTTTTAATTTTTTGAGGAACCCCCTACTGTTTTCCACAGTGGCTGTACCAGTTTGCTTTCCTGCCAAAAGTGCAAGAGGGTTCTTTTTTCTCCACATCTTCACCAACATTTGTTGTTTCTTATTTTTCTTATTTTAGCCATTCTGACAGACATGAGGTGATATCTCATTCTGTTTTGATTTCTGTTTCCATGATAATAAGTGATGTTGAGCATCTGTTCATGTGTCTGTTAGTGATCTGAATGTCTTCTTTGGAGAATTGTCTGTTCATTTCATCTGCCCATTTTTTAATCGGATTATTTATTTTTTTGGGTGCTGAGTTATATAAGTTCTTAATATATTTGGCTACTCACTCTTTATCAGACATCTCATTTGCATATATCTTCTCCCATTCCGTAGGTTGTCTTTTAGTTTTATTGACTGTTTCCTTTGCTCTGCAGAAGCTTTTTATTTTGATGTAGTCCCAATACTTAATTTTTGCTTTCATTTCCCTTGCCTCAGGAGACTTATTTTTAAAATGTTGCTATGGCCAATGTCAGAGAAATTACTGTTTGTGTTCTCTTCCAGGGTTTTGATTTCGGTCTCACATTTAGGTCTTTAATCCATTTTGAGTTGGTTTTTGTGTAAGGTGTGAGAAAATTGGTCCACTTTCATCCTTTTGCATGTGGTTGTCCAGTTTTCCCAACACCATTTGTTGACGAGACTGTCTTTTTCCCATTGTGTATTCTTGCCTCCTTTGTCAAAGATTAATTGGCCATATAATTGTGGGTTTATTTCTGGGCTCTCTGTTTTGTTTTCGATCTATATGACTTTTTTTGTGCCAGTACCATTCTGTTTTGATTATTACAACTTTGTAGTATAGTTTGATACCTGGGATTGGGACACCTCCAGCTTTGTTTTTCTTTTTCAAGATCACTTTAGCTATTTGGGGTCTTTTGTGGTTCCATACAAATGTTAGGATTATTTTTTCTAGTTCTGTGAAAAATGCTGTTAGTGTTTTGATAGGGATTGCATTAAATGTGTAGATTGCTTTGGGTGGCATGGACATTTTAACAATATCTGTTCTTCTAATCCTTTGGCATGGAATGTCTTTCCATTTGTGTCATCTTCAGTTTCTTTCATCAGTGTTTTATAGTTTTCAGAGTTTAGGCCTTTCACCTCCTTGGTTAAAGTTTCTTCCTAGGTATTTTATTACTTTTCGTAAAATTGTAAATGGGAGTTTTTTTCTTATTTTCTCTTTCTACTACTAGTGTATAGAAATTGAACAGATTTATGTATATTGATTTTTGTATCTTGTGACTTTATTGAAGTCATTTATGGTTGTAGTAGTTTTTGGTGGAGTCTTTAGTGTTTTCTATATGTAGTATCATGTCATCTGGAAGTAATAAAAGTTTTCCATTTTCCATACCAGTTTGGATGCCTTTTATTTCTTTTTGTTGTCTGATTGCTGTGGCTAGAACTTCCAGTACTCTGTTGAATAAAGGTACTGCTGAAAGTGGACATTCTTTTCTTCTTCCTTATCTTAGGAAAAAGCTCTCAATTTTTCAGCATTGAGTGTGATGTTAGCTATGAGTTTTAGGTATGTTCCCTCTAAACCTACTTTGTTGAAGGTTTTTTATCATGAATGGGTTTTGTACTTTGTCGAATGTTTTTTCTGCATCTATTGAAATGATCATATATTTTTAATCCTTTCTCTTGTTGAGGTGATGTATCATGTTGATTAATTTGCCCTTGCATCCTAGGAATAAATCCCACTTGATCATGGTGAATGATTTTTTTTAGTGTATTGTTGTGTTTGGTTTGTTGAACATTTTTGTGTCTTCGTTCATCACAGATACTGGCCTATAGGTCTCTTGTTTTTGTTTGTTTGTTTTGTTTTTGTTGTTTTTTGTTTTTTGGTTTTTTTTGGTAGTATCTTTATCTGGTGTTGGTATCAGGGTAATGTTGGTCTTATAGTATGAATTTGGCAGCTATCCTTCGTATTCTATCTTCCAGAATAGTTTGAGAAGAATAGGTATTAACTCGTCTTTATTTATTTATTTATTTTTTTAATTTTTTTTTTCAACGTTTATTTATTTTTGGGACAGAGAGAGACAGAGCATGAACGGGGGAGGGGCAGAGAGAGAGGGAGACACAGAATCGGAAACAGGCTCCAGGCTCTGAGCCATCAGCCCAGAGCCCGACGCGGGGCTCGAACTCACGGACCGCGAGATCGTGACCTGGCTGAAGTCGGACGCCAACCGACTGCGCCACCCAGGCGCCCCTATTAACTCGTCTTTAAATGTTTGGTAGAATTCACCTGTAAAGCTGTCTGGTCCTGGACTTTTGTTTGTTGGAAGTTTTTTGATTATTGACTCTATTTGCTGGAAATGGCCTGTTCAAATTTTCCATTTCTTCCTGATTCAGTTTTGTTAGGTTATGTTTCTAGTAATTTATCCATTTCTTCTTGGTTGTTCAATTTGTTGGCATATAATTTTTCATAATCTCTTATAATCCTTTGTATTTCTGTGGTGTTGGTTGTTATTTCTCTCTCTCTCTCTCTCTCTCTCTCTCTCTCTCTCTCTCTCTTTTTGAGTTTGGCTAAAGATTTGTCAATTTCATTGATCTTTTCAAAGAACCACCTCCTGGTTTCATTCTACTATATTGTTTCTTTAGTTTCTATTTTGTTTGTTTCTCCTTTAATCTTTATTATTTTCTTCTGCTGGTTTGGGCTTTATTCTTTTTCTAGCTCCTTTAGGTATGAGGCTAGGTTGTTTATTTGAGATTTTTCTTTTTGAGGTAGACCTACATTGCTATAAACATCTCTCTCTCTTTTTTTTTTTTTTTTTAATGTTTATTTACTTTTGAGAAAATGTGCAAATGAGCAGGAGAGGACCAGAGAGGGAGACCAAGGATCTGAAGCGGGCTCTGTGCTGATAGTGGAGGCCTGGTATTGGGCTCAATCTCACAAACTGTGAGATCATGACCTGAGCCAAAGTTGTATGCTTAACCGACTAAGTCACCCAGGTGCCCCTAAACATCCCTCTTTGGAATAGTTTTTGCTATATCCAAAAGATTTTGGACTGTAGTATTTTCATTTGTCTCCATGTGTTTTTTGATTGCCTCTTTGATTTCTTGATTAACCCATTCATTCTTTAGTAATATGTTATTTAACTTTCATGTGTTCTTTCCAGATTTCTTATGGTTGATTTCTACTTTCATGCCATTATGGTCAGAAAAGTTGCATGGTACAACTTCAGTCTTTCCAAATTTGTTGAGACTTGTTTTGTGGTCTGTCATGTGATCTGTTCTGGAGAATGTTCCATGTGCACTTGAAAAGAATGTGTATTCTGCCCTTTTAGTTTGGAATTCTTTAGAATATATCTGGTAGATCCATATGGTCAAGTATGTCATTCAAAAAGCAACTGTTTCCTTGCTGATTTTCTGTTTCGATCTTTCTGTTCATGTAAGTGTGGTATTAAAGTCTCCTGCTATTGGGGCACTTGGGTGACTTAGTTAAGCGCCTGACTCTGTTTCAGCTCAGGTCGTCATCTCACAGTTCCTGAGTTACAAGTCCCACATCCAGCTCTGTGCTGACAGTGCAGAGCCTGCTTTGGATCCTCTTTCTCCCGCTCTGCCCTTCCCCTGCTCTCACATGTGCACACTCTGTCTCTTTCCCTCCCTCCTAACTTCCCTCCCTCCCTCTCTCTCTCAAAATAAATGTTTTTTAATGTTTATTTTTGAAAGACAGAGTGTAAGCGGGGGAGGGACAGGGAGACAGGGAGACACAGAATCTGAAGCAGGCTCTAATCCAGGCTCCAAGCTGTCAGCACAGAGCCTGACGCAGGGCTCAAACTCAAGAGCCATGAGATCATGACCTGAGCCAAAGTCAGCTGCCCAACTGACTGAGCCACCCAGGTATCCCTAAATAAATAAACTTTTAAAAATAAAATAGGGGTTCCTGGGTGGCTCAGTTGGTTAAGCGTCCGACTCTTGATTTCAGCTCGGGTCATGATCTCACGGTTCATGAGTTCGAGCCCCAATGGGGCTCTGCGCTGACAGCATGGAACCTGCTTCAGATTCTCTCCCATCTTTCTGCCCCTCCCCTCCTCATGCCTTCTTTCTCAAAATAAATAAACTTTAAAAAGTTTATGTTAAAAATAATAAAGTCTCCTACTATTATTCCTAGTGATTACTTCCTTATGTTTGTTATTAGTTGCTTTATGTATTTGGGTGCTGCCATGTTAAGTGCATAAATATTTACAGTTGCTGTTTCTTGTTGAATCTGTCCCTTACTGATTATGTAGTGTCCTTTGTCTCTTGTTATTAATAGTCTTTGTTTAAAGTCTGTTTTGTCTGATACAAGTATTGCTACCTGGGCTTTCTTCTGGCATTCATTTGCATGATAAAGGCTTCTCCTTCCCTTCACTTTCAATCTGTGGGTGTTTTTCAGTCTGAAATGAGTCTCTTATAGGCTGCATATCGATGGGTTTTGTTTTTGTTTTTGTTTTTGTTTTTTTAATCCATTCCATCACCCTGTCTTTTGATTGGAATGTTTAGCCCATTTACGTTCAAGGTAATATGTAGGTATGTACATACTGCTATTTTGTTACTTGTTTTGTGAATGTTTTTGTAGATCCCTGTTCCACTGTTCCTTCTCTTGCTCTCTTCTGTCATGACTTAGTGCCTTTCTGTAGTGATAATAGTTGGATTCCTTTCTCTTTATTTTTTGCATATTAGTTGCCAGTTTTTGATCTGTGATTACCATTATGTATGTATGTATATGTATATATATATTTGTATGTGTATTCATATACATTCGCCATCTTCTGCATATAATATGTAAGTTGATGGTCACTTACGTTTGAACCTATTCTTAACTCCCACCATCCCACTCCCAGGTTTTAAGTATATCCTATCATACTTTCTATCCTTTTATTTGTAAATCACTTGACTGATTTTTATAGATATACTTAATTTTACTGCTTTTGTGCTTCCTACCTTTTTTACTCCTGCTTATGGTCTTTCCTTTCCACTCAGTCCCCTTTAACATTTCTCATAGGGCTGGTGTAGTGGTCATGAATTCCTTTTTTTTTTTTTTTTTTTTTTTTTTTTTGGTCTGGGAAACTCTATTATGAATGAGAGCCTTGCTGAATAGAGTATTCTTGGCTGCTGTTCTTTTTTCTTTCAGAACTTTGAATACATTATACCACTCCCTCTGGCCTGCAAAATTTCTGCTGAAAAATGAGCTGAAACAGGGTTTCCCTTGTATGTAACAGTTTTCTTTTCTCTTGCTACTTTTAAAATTTGTTCTTGGGACACCTGGGTGGCTCAGTCAGTTAAGCCTCTGACTTTAGCTCCGGTCATGATCTCACAGTCCATTAGTTCAAGCCCCACATGGGGCTCTGTGCTGACAGTTCAGAGCCTGGAGCCGGATTCAGATTCTGTGTCTCCCTTTCTTTCTGCCCCTCCGCCACTCACACTCTGTCTCTGTCTCTCAAAAATGAATAAATGCTAAAAATTTTGGGGAGGGGGTGCCTGGATGGCTCAGTCGCTTAAGCATCCAACTTCGGTTCAGGTCATGATCTCGCGATTTGTGAGTTCGAGCCCTGCTTCAGGCTCTGTGCTGACAGCTCAGCCTGGAGCCTGCTTCAGATTCTGTGCCCATCTCCCTGCCCCTCCCATACTCATGCTCTGTCTCTCAATAATAAGTAAACGTTAAAAATTTTTAAAAAAAAATTTTTAACTTGCTCTGTATTACTACATTTTTGTCATTTTAATTCCTGTGTGTGTCTTCGTGTGAACCTCCTTGGGTTGATTTTGTTGAGGACTCGCTATGCTTCCTAGGTCTAAATTTCTGCTTCCTTCCCCAGATTCAGAAAGTTTTCAGCCATTATTTCTTCAAATAAATTTTCTGCCCCCATTTCTCTCTCTTCTGAGATCCATACACTTGTTGTCACTGAGTTCCCTAAATCTTTTTTTTTTATTTATTTTTTTTCTTTTTTTTTTTGCCTGTGAAGCTTGATTGCTTTCCATTACTTGGTCCTCCCAGTCACTGATTTTTTCTTCTGCTTCCTCTAGTCTGTCTGTTTATTCCCTCTAGTGTATTTTTAATTTCAGTTATTGAGTTCTTCATCTCTGATTTGTTTTGTTTTGTTTTGTTTTGTTTTCTGTTTGTTGAGAGTTTCACTGAAGAGTTCCACTCCTTTCTAACTTGAGTATCTTTATGACCATTACTTTAAATTCTCTATTGAGCATATTACTTACCTGTTTCATTTAGTTCTCTTGCTGTGATTTTGTCTTGCTTGGTTCTTTCCTTTGGGACATAGTCCTCTATGTCCTTGTTTTGTCTAACTCTGTGTTAGGAAAGTCAGCTATGTCTCCTGCTCTTTAAAATAGTGGCATTGTGTTGGGGCGCCTGGGTGGCGCAGTCGGTTAAGCGTCCGACTTCAGCCAGGTCACGATCTCGCGGTCCGGGAGTTCGAGCCCCGCGTCGGGCTCTGGGCTGATGGCTCAGAGCCTGGAGCCTGTTTCCGATTCTGTGTCTCCCTCTCTCTCTGCCCCTCCCCCGTTCATGCTCTGTCTCTCTCTGTCCCCAAAATAAATAAACGTTGATTTAAAAAAAAAAAAAAAATAGTGGCGTTGTGAAAAAGAGGTCCTGTAGTGCCCTTCAGTGCAGTGTCCCCTGTTCACCACGACCTAGCACTTTAGGGGTGTCTCCTATGTGTGTTGTGTGCACCCTGGTATTATAACTGAGCCACATTTGCCTTCATTCCAGTTGTGTGCAATGGCTCTCTTTGTCTTGGGTAAGGTTTGATCCCTGTGTTGTCAGTGGCCCAGTCTGGGGCTGCCTTGGGCTTGAGCTGAATCAATTCAGGCATTTGCTAGAGATGCGGTAGCACCAAACTGCTGGGCACTTTCCTTCTATTGTCCTCCGAGAAGCTTTCAGTGGTGGACTTGGCCTTCAGTCAGAACACCTGTCTTCCCCCAGCCCACTGCTAGGGCCGTAGTCAGACTGGTATGTGTAGTTATCTTCCCCGTTCTCTGGGGCAGGAGGAGTCTCTTTGCAGTAGTGTTTGGCCTTGTTGGGGCTGCCTGTACCTTGCCAGGCTTGTGCCATCACTTTGGTTGGGCTCTGGCCAAGGGCATATTGGAGGGGCCAGGTCAACAGGGCAATGGGGGTAGGGCCCATACAGTTCCAGGAAGCTCCAAGCCAGTCTGATGCAGGAGGGAACTGCAGCTGCCCAGGAAAAGTTCACCTGGGCTTGGATGGAGTGTTTCTGCAGGAGAATGCTGGGGCTGGGCTCTTTGTTAGCAACCCAGGTAACAAGTATTGGCACTGCTCTGATTCCTACAGGTGTCCATCTATCTAGCCTTGGGCGGGGGAGACAATGTTGCCTTTCAACTCTTTTGTTCTTGGAGAGGTGTCCCAAAAATCCCTACCCTCTAGCATACTCAAGATTAGTAAATAAATCTCCTTACCATATATATACACCAGGTCTTCAAACTGCTGCTTCTAAGCTTTATCTCAGTGGGGCTGTTTATGTTTGTTGTGCTGTCTCTTTTAAGGGCAGGGACTCTGCCCTCCTGTCTCTCCCAGAGCCAGGCCCACTGATTTTTAGTTTCAGGTGTTAAGTCATCCTCCCCCGCCCCCCGTCCCAGATTGTTGGGCCTCTTTGGTTTTCAAAGCCAAATGTTATGGGAATTCATCTTCCCCATGTAATTTCCTTGTGCCTGGGGTGCCTGCCTTGGGGAACTGCTTCTCTCCTCTCTCTGTGTCTGCTGTATCCTTCCCTCCTGTGGACAGTCCTAGAGTCCATTTGACTCCTGTCAATACCTTTGTTCTTCCTACCCTCTTTGATGTGGCCCTTGCTCTACATATAGCTGTGGAGAGTCTTTTCTTTCAGCCTTAAAGTCATTTTTTGGGTTATTGATACTAATCCTCCTACTCTGCCATCTTCCCCAAGTCAGACTTTTTAAAAGTGTTTCTTTTGAGGAGCATCTCAGTGGTTCAGTCAGTTTGAGCATCTGACTTTAGCTCAGGTCATGATCTCACAGTTCATAAGCTTAAGTCCCTCATCAAGCTCTGTGCTGACAGCTTGGAGCCTGGAGCCTGCTTCAGATTCTGTGTCTCCCTCTCTTTCTACCCCTCCCTGCTTGTGCTCTTTCTGTCTCAAAAATAAACATTTTAAGAATTAACAAAAATAAAAAAAATAAATAAAAGTGTTTCTTTTGAGATAGGGCCTGCTTTGTGAAAACCAGCTCTAACAGAATTGTCTAATACTGATTTCACATGGAGTCTGGAAGAAGCTTTAGAAGTAGAGTCCCTCTGGTGAAACTAGATAAGCCTATTTCTTAGTTGCCATGTTTTATGTTGATAAAATAATGATAAGTGTAGATTTAATTTTCATTGTATAGCTCCTGCCTTTGATTTTTAGACTTAAATTTTTTTTTTCAACGTTTATTTATTTTTGGGACAGAGAGAGACAGAGCATGAACGGGGGAGGGGCAGAGAGAGAGGGAGACACAGAATCGGAAACAGGCTCCAGGCTCTGAGCCATCAGCCCAGAGCCCGACGCGGGGCTCGAACTCACGGACCGCGAGATCGTGACCTGGCTGAAGTCGGACGCTTAACCGACTGCGCCACCCAGGCGCCCCTCCTGCCTTTGATTTTTGAAGACAGCATTATTAGTTCATTAGTTGACCGAGATTTTAGTCGGTCTTTAAAAGTTGTTATGAATCCTTAATCTTGTCTTTAAAATTTGTTACCAGAATTGTATTTTGATCCACCTGAGCAACAACTCTGTCCTGTTCAAAGGATTGTAATAGTAAGACCATATTTTTGGTTTGATACAATAGCAAGGTAAAGAATTCTGAATTTCTAATTAAGCATTTGAGTCTAGTAAATTAATTTATTTGGGTTTATTAAATTTCTGTAATGTGTTAAAGATGCCTTTCGAGTTTTATCCTGTAGGACATCTTGTTCTCAAGACATCCAGACAAGATATTTTCATTCATTCAGCAAATATCAATTGAGTCCCTGTTTTGTGCAAGTACTAAGAGTGGTAGGGAACAAAAGAAAGTCCCTGCTGCTGTGGAACTTGTGTTCTGAAGGGGCACAAGTCAGGGATCCAGCCCTCTTGATACATACCCATCATGTCCTCGTCCTTCTCATTGTATCTTATTGTATCTCCATATGTGACATGCATTTAACAAGGACATCTCTATTCTTTGGCAGACTTTATGAGTAGCTGTAGAGGTGCTAGGTCTTACCTCTTGGTCTATAAGAGGGAGTTTGCAAGGACCTCAATATCATCATCCTTTCCAGGGACTCAATTTCTAGCTGAAGTTTCAATGGCCGCACATCTACCCCAACCCTATCTCTCCTTATCTGACAGCTTTCATGTTCTTTTTACTACTAACTCCATCAGTGTCATCATTTCAGCTACTGAATTACTATTTTGTTCTGTGTTTCACTTACAGCAGATCCCTTGCCTGGGCTTGAGGAGAAACCACCAAACATTGGTGGTTCAGAGGGCGTGTACCTCAAACAACTACCTCACCCTACACCTCCCTTGCAGACCGACTGTACCAGGCAGAGCTCACCACAAGAAAGGGAAACAGAGGGCCCAGAGCTCAAAAGCGACTCCTCAGATTCTGGAGACAACTGTAAAGCAACAAAGAACAAGAATACCTGGCCCTCAGAGAGCGGCTATACCAGCCCAGCCAGTCAAGGATGTATGCGAGACCTCTCCACTCTGGCAGATAGAGGGGCTCTACCTGAAAATGGAGTAGTTGTTGAAGCATCCCCTTGTGGATCAGAGGGGAAGGGCCTTGGTGGTAGTGGTTCAGAAAAGCCACTCTGCCCCAGAGGTAAAACACTACAGGAAACCATGCCATGTGCAGGACAGAACCCAGCTACACCTCCCAACACAGACCCCAGTTTGATGGGAGGCACTGTAAGCCAGTTTTCTCCCTTGTACATGCCCGGCCTGGAATACCCAAATTCAGCTGCCCATTACCACATCAGTCCAGGCCTGCAAGGTTTGGGCCCTGTGATGGGAAGTAAACCCTCGGTATCCCATCCTCAGCATTTTCCCCCTAGGGGCTTTCAATCTAGCAACGCTCATTCTGGAGTCTTTCCCCGGTATCGCCCCCACCAAGGAATGAGGTATTCCTACCAGTCACCACCTCAGCCTTCCTACCATCACTATCAGCGAACTCCTTATTATCCCTGTCCACAGGGCTTTTCTGACTGGCAGAGACATCTTCATCCCCCGGGAAGCCCAAGTGGGCTCCCACCTAATCCACCTCCCCCACCAAGGCCCCTCTTCTCAGATAAGAGCACCTTGGCTAATCTGCAAGGCTGTGAGACACTGAATGCTGCCTTAACTTCCCCAACCCAAATGGATGCAGTGGCTGCTAAAGTAGTCTCAGCTGATGGGCAGAATCCTGTTCCAGAGGAAGAAAAGCTGGATGAATCTATGGAGAGACCAGAGAGTCCCAAAGAATTTTTAGACCTGGACAACCATAATGCAGCTACCAAGCGACAGAGCTCATTGTCAGCCAACGAATATCTTTATGGAACTCCTCCACCTCTGAGTTCAGGGATGGGATTTGGTTCATCTACTTTCCAACCCCATGGTGTGATGCTACAGACAGGGCCTCCTTATACACCTCAGCGGCCAGCCAGTCATTTCCAGCCCAGAGCTTACTCCTCCCCTATGGCTGGTCACCCACCTCACCATCCAGTGGCTGCCCAGCCCAACGGCCTCTCTCAGGAGGGCCCCATCTATCGCTGCCAGGAAGATGGCCTGGGTCACTTTCAAGCTGTAATGATGGAACAGATTGGCACTGGAAGTGGAATAAGGGGACCTTTCCAAGAAATGTACAGATCATCAGGGTAAGGTTACATTAGGTGGTTTTGGGGTTGTTTTTTTTTGTTTTTTGGGGTTTTTTTGTTTTTCTGAAAAAAGAAATAGATGTTAGTTTTGAAGAGCAAAATGACCTTAGGAATGACGATAAATGTTAGCAGTCTAGGTCCAAGAAAAACATGTGACTCATTGATAATTGAAGACTTAATGGAAGTATATCAGCCTTAGAGTCTGATTTTATCTTTGGCACTTTTTTTCCCTCGTGAAAGTGAATTCGCATTTAAATGACAGATTTTGACCCTGGAAACTTGATAGCTCCAGTTGAAAGCTATAGACAGGCGTTAATATGCTGCTAAGTTCAGATACTCTGACTAGGGTAAAATGGGTCTTTCTCAAATCCTGAGGTTATGGGATCACATGTAATGCTCAGGTTTTATCCCTTATCTGTCATTTCTTCTTAAAACAAGTCAAATACTGTCCCCATAAGAGTTCTTGCAAATAGTGATGAGGTGACCTATGATCCATGAAATTTTCAAATTAATAATATATAAAAGGTGGTTAAATGAAGTTGTTTATATAAAGTTATAAAGCCACCTGGGTGGCCCAGTTGGTTAAATATCCAACTCGATTTCAGTCAGGTCATGATTTCAGAGTTCATGCGGTTGAGCCCAGAGTCAGGCTCCTCACTGAGGGTGGAAGGGTGGAGCCTGCTTAGGATTCTCTCTCTCTCTCTGCCTCTACCCCACTTGTTTTCTCGCTCTCTCTCAAAATACTTAAACTTAAAAAAAAAAAAAATGAAGTTATGAAGCTTAATCTTAAAACCAATACCATCCAACTTAAAAACTAATGTGCCTCTCTTCAGTGCCAACCTAAGAAGACCTTACCTCCAAAACCTCTCCCCCATTTAACGTTGTGCCCTATTTGTTTTATGCCTCACTAAGTACATTGTTTCTTTTCTTTGTCTTTTCTTTTAAACCATTGGGAAGTAAGTTGCAGACATCCTGACCCTTTCACCCTAAATATGTCAGCATGCATCTGCTAAGAATAACAACATTTTCCTGGAGCACAATCTCAAACTATTTTCACACCCAAGGAAAATAACACTAATAGTATTTAATACAGAATTCTTACTTAATTTCTCCAGTTGTCCTCAAAATATCTTTTTAAAAAATTTTTTTAATGTTTATTTATTATTGAGAGAGAGACAGAGCATGAGCAGAGGAGGGGCAGAGAGAGGAGGAGACACGGAATCCGAAACAGGCTCCAGGCTCTGAGCTGTCAGCACAGAGCCCAATGCGGGGCTCAAACCCTCAGGTCATGATCTCAAGGTTCATGAGTTCGAACCCCACAACAGGCACTGTGCTGATGCTCAGAGCCTGCTGCCTGCTTCAGATTCTCCCTCTCTCTCTCTCTCTCTCTCTCTCTCTCTCTCTCTCTCTGCCCCTCCCCTGCTCACGCTCTGTCATTCTCGAAAAATGAAACATTGAAGCTACATTTCTTTGTTTTATTTTTTTTTTCCCATCCAGGATTCATTTAAGGTTAATGTATATGTTTGGTTGCTATGTCTGTTTAATCTCTTAGTTTGAGACATTTATGCTATCATTGTTTTGTTTTGTTTTTCAAAGACTCCAGGCTAGTTCTCATGTAGACTGTCCCAATCTCTGGATTCTTCTCATTGTTTCCTCATGTTTGGAGTCCAATTAAACATTTGTCAAGAACACTACATAGGTGGTGTCATGTACTTACTTTTTTTTTTAAGTTGGCTTCACGCCCAGCATGGAGCCCAACATCATGCTTGAACTCAACCCTGAGATCAAGATCTGAGCTGAGATCAAGGGTGGGATGCTTAACCGACTGAGCCACCTAGGTGCCCCAGTGTCATATACTTCTTATTGCATCTCATCTGGAGGCACACGATGGCACTTTGTCCCAGTATTGATTTCAAGTTTGATTACCTAGATAATTAAGGCAGTATCTGCCAGATTTTTGTGACTAAAGTGTCTCTTTTCATTTTTAATTAATGTGTCTTCATTAATTCTTAACTATGCTTTCTTGTGGCCACAGAATGCAAATGCATCCGGTCCAATCACAGTCCTCGTTCCCAAAGACCCCAGCACCAGCAACGTCACAGGAAGAGCTGCCACCACATAAACCCCCAACACTTCCTCTTGATCAGGTAAAAATTACCAGCAATTAGAATTTTTGTTATTCTTCGAGGTGGCAGGGAATAGTTTATTGTGAATTTGTTGTGATTCTGAAAAAATCTTTTAAGGTGTTCTGGGAAGTGCTTCATGTCCTACTGGCAGCCAAGTAAAAAGGGCCCCTCGGGCCCTGTGCTCCAAGTAGATTCAGTGGTGGGAAAAGCCAGGAGAAGATGACCTCGGAAGTAGCTCCTGTGCTGTCTCCATATGTTCCTTTTTTCTGTCCTTGTGGTAACCAGCTATTTGGGGTTGTTTAAGCCTCGTTTCCTAACTGGCCACTAGCATTTATTTTGATAAGATAGCTTTGTTTTTTTTTTATTCTACCAATTTCATCTTAGAGAGACTGGTTAGTCCAGTTTTAAAAGAACTGTAGCTACCTTCAAGTGCTGCTTTTCTGCCAGGCACCGTGCTAAGGGTTTCTGCATGCAGCATCTCATTTAATCTCTTTCTTGACTGCCGTGAATTAATTATCTTCACCGACATCAGTTCCATTCCCTAATGTGCAAGAAATCCCACAGCTCCTGAGTGACGAGGTTGGGGTCTGGATCAGGAGGTCCAGAATTTTAGATCCCACCCTCCAGAAGTAAACTGTGATGGCTGAAACCAAAACCAAGCCATTTTTCAGGTGGAGAGGAATGTGTACAGCTCTTCAGCTTACTTAATTTTTTTAAACAATACAGCTGTCAATTTTGTTTACATTGTCTTTATTTGCTTCTCTCAGAGCTAGTCCAAGGAGGAAATAAACCCCAAGGAAACAGCTGCGCATGAAGACTGGAACATGGAGAATTTAGGGGAACGGTCCCTGCCCATCTCTGTTCCTGTTCCCCTGCCACACCCCTTCACAGTGCATCACTCGTGCCATCCAAGAGCTGGAGCCATTCCCAGAGTCCTAGACTAACACCAGCTTGCAGCGGTCCTTGGGCAGGGATCTTTGCATGGCTGATAGTTAAAAACAGATGAACTGAAATTAGTGACAGCTTTTCTAAGTCCTGAGACTCTTTTTTCAGGGAAGATCATCCTAAACTTGGGGGAGGGGTCATACTTATGAATGGAGTGGTGCTTGTAAACTTTCATGAGCAGCTAAACTCAGGTATATATTTGGGGAAGGGACTACTCGTAGTATTAATGTGTTTGGAGCTGGGTCCAGTTTACAGAATTTTCATGTTGCCTTTTAAAAATAATTTTTGTTGTTGGTGGTGAATGTATTGTACATAAAGTGGGAAGGGTGGGTGGGGGTGTGGAAGAAATGGAAGTCCTAACTATGGTGGGCACGCAGCACTAGAGTGATCCTCATTTGTTTACAATCATATCACACTGAATACTTTAAGGAGCTGGAGAAGAGGGTAGGGTAAATTTACTCTTGTAAAATGTCACTATTTCCTCAGTGGCTAGCAGTCCTTTGTTAGCTAAAGGCCTTCTTTCCGATCAGCCGTAGAGGGTACCATTGCACTACACCCTGGTTGTGGGCTTTCTCCATTGGAAGGCAGAGTGCTCTCACATGTTCTACCAGGAGCGTCTGCCCACAAGACTGGCTTCCCTCTCGTCCAGTGGCCTAAATCCTGGATTTCAGAGAGCAGTGCCCTTCCTGATTTGCCACCAGCCCTACCAGATAGTTGTAAACCAGTATCAGGAATTGGGATCACTAGAGTGTTTTGCTTATTAAAATACAAAATGAATCATCCTCGTCACAGACCTGCTGGGACTGTGATCTGGTAGGCATCACACAAAGCTTTCTGACACGAATCACATTTTGTGGAAGTGACTACTCAGGTTTGTATATGTTAGTACAATAAAGAAATTGCACAGTTTTGAATAGGAAAAATGTATTCTATAGATTTACAGGTTGAATTTAGGAATATCTCGGTATATATAGGTTTTATTCATTTTAAGTGAATCATAGTAAGATAAGTCATGGTGATTTAAAATAGCTTTCAGGAACAAGTTCTTGGAAATCATTTGTCATACCTGTGATAGGAAACAATTTTACAGTATTAAATTACTTTGTTACAGTTTTAGAAGTGAATTACACTGGATTGTCCCTGGTTAGCATTCTATATTTGATTTTAGCTGAGATGCCACCAAAGTTAGGACTCCTATGTTTTAAACTTTTGAATATCCCACAAAGAAAAAAATAAGACTAAGGAAAAATGCCCTGAAATTACAGGTTTTTGTAAAGAATAGCATATTTTTAAGCATGCCTTTGGGATAGTAGAAAAGCTTCCATATATTATTAATCTGCCCTAGTTTCTTACAAATTCAGCCTTGTGAGGGGCCAGTAGAATCTTTTCCCTCCAATTCCAGCATCATTGATGAAACGTGGAGCCAACATGTTTAAAGTTTGCTAAGCGTGTGCTATCAGGAAGAGAAACAAATTGGAAATAATCCATGTTATACCGATGGAAACCCAAGATACCGGCTCCAGTGTAATGGAGACTCATAAAAATAAGGGAATGCTTTTGACCTGGCGTTGTGGCTCACAGCTCAGGTAGGATTAAGAGTTGCATACGGAACACAGGGAGCCTTTAAGATACAATGCACAAAAATACAAGTTTTTCTCTAATAGACTTCAGTTTTAAATTTGATGTGCTTTTATGTGGAATGAGTTTTGAGCCTGTGTTCTCATTTGATCCTAATTCTTGTTAGAGAGCTATCACTGGCATAATCTGGTTTGGAGGAGTGAAGAGGTCAGCCTTATCCCTGTAGGAAGAACAGATTCCATGTTAGCCCCTAAGCTAGTGTAAGCTAGCATGGCCGAAGCATTACCTCTTCTGTTTTTGTGTTTGTGTAGAAGCAGGGAGGAGAGAAAGACCAACTGGTCTTGACAGCTGGTTTGGGTCTGTTTAGAGCTGGTCTAGGCCCAGAGCCTTGTGCTGGTGACAGCCTTTCTCTTTTTGCATGAAAGCTGGTTTGGGTGAGAGGCCTCTGGCTGCTATATAACTGGGAGCACAGTGAGCACAGGGTCTGTTCCCCTGGCACCAAAGTTGGAGGCATTGCTTTGTGCTGAATGACCCTGGGGCGTGGGTAGGAGCGGACCATAAGCAATAGTTGGGTTGATTTGTTCCCTTTCCTTCCACCCACTCAAGGTAACCTTTTCTCCACACTCCCCCAGCCCCTCACCCCCTGTTCCCTGTTGCTAGAAGCTGTGAACAATATAGGAAGAAATCCGTAAATTCTTATATCCTTAACCTCCCTTCTCAGTATGTAGAGAGGTGAGAAGGTATTAAGGAAGAAGGGTATCAAGGATTGAACTACTGTTTCATATCGTAACACTGGGAACAAGGGCAACAGCAAATTTGTCAGCCTTGTTGCATCCCATGTGGGAATTGGGTCATGCATTACAGGTCCCAGCACTTCAGCCCTTGTCTGGTATATCCTGAGCTTTTACTGGTCTTTGAAGTGCAGATCTACTAAAAGCAGTCAGGAGCTGAAAGATTGCAGGAACACATGTGACCGTTGAGCTGCTGTGAACCACTGATCCACAGGACCTCTTTCCTCGTCTTTCTCCTTTGGCACTTCTCTTCCCAAGTGTCTTAAGCAGATGCAAATGCATTTGCCATCTTCTCCATAATGGGGATGATGGTCATGTGATATGCTGTAACTAGAAAGTAGTGTGTGAGGAGGTCCTAAAAATGACCTTTCTCAGGCTAGAAGGACTTTCACACGGTGGGTCAGTGTGCTGGCTCTCAGCTCTCAGTAGTCTGCAGAAGGGGATAGCTGGGGTCCACGGGTAATGAGAATACTCTCACACCTGTTTGATTTGATAGTCATGGCTAGCCTTTATTAGACTTGTTAATAAGTTAGAATCTGTTTCCCTTAGACCCAAGAGAAATAAATGACCCAGAAAGAAAAGTAAAGCCTTTTGGAAGGTTTCTGTTTGGGTTTTTGTTTTTGTTTTCCATCAGAGTCTGTTCATTTAAAAAGTAGCTGTTGGCCAAAATTATGGTAGATGCATGTGAAGAGTAGATGAGGGCAAAATACGCAGATCCATAGAACTTTCCATCCCACTTTCTAAGAATAAAATTAAAGCCACTCCACCTCTCCTTAATCACGTTGGTTTAGTTCTTCTGGCAGTGCACACGAGCTTGTTATTAAGGATTCTTTTTTCTCAGTGAGCCCAAGTCAAACTGCGCTCCAAAGGCAAAACTCTTTCATGCTCCTCTTCATTTTTACATTTATTGAAAACCTCAAGACCCATAGTATGTATGTGCCTTATTAGTTCACTCACACCTCAGCTTGAAATGTCATTGTGCCGTAGCTTAGCCCTCAGACCTTGGAAATGCTTCTCTTGACTAAGCATGTGGTGGTGTTATCCCGTGGCGTTTGTCTGCTGTGTAATTTTTCCTGCTAATTCCCATGGAGTCCAAGAGTATGTCCAAAACACATACTCCAAAACAAAGCGCTGTCCAAAACACGCAAAATCCCAGTGTTGCAGTCACCACAGATGTCAGAAACAAGCTTTTAATCCATACCACTAGGTTGAAATTTTTCCCTTTTTTTTTTTTAATGGAAGTTCAAATCTATAAATAATAAACTGCTCTTAAGACCTAATCTGAATTTCACAGGAAGTCTTAACCCAGCAGTCCCAAGGCAAGGACAGTCACATAGTGTCAGAATCCTGTCATGCTTTCAAAGAAACTGTTTTCAAAGAAATGAAAGGCTTAGAGTTTTCTAGCATTATTGCTACCCCCTGCGTTGTGACCGAGTGTCAGTGCATTCGCCCCCTGCCAGATTCTGCATGGGCCTCCACTGAGGAAGTCAGCTCCGTGTGCGTGTGAGTCAGGATTGTGCCACTGTCGGGGGTTCTGGGATGCAGGGTCCCTGTGGATAGCTCTCTGTTCAACACTCCAGTGAGGATACTGGGAATCTTGGCTGAGCATGCAGAGGCTTTTATTCCGGGGCTCACATCACTGTCTAGGAACTAAGAATGTGATTGAGGCTTGCTGCATGAGAAGAAACCCCTTTTTCTTTTCTAGTGGGTTGGACTCTAACATGGAGCCTTAGGACACCCAGCCTTGCCCTGCTTTCCCATTGGGAAAACGGAACTTGAGTGAACATTTCTGCATCCCATCTCTCATATGAAGCTGTGACGCAAGCCTTAGCTCCAGGTTGCGTGTTCATCTGTCTCTGCTTTGTAGGCCTTTGCTAAACAGACATTAGTGAGGCTGTCTCCCCAGCTAGTCTTGGTCTCTCACTGTGTACCAGGGGACTGACTGAACCTTTATGTAGAAATACCTGAGAAGCAGCTGATTGTCCTGCATGTGTTTTTGAAAAGGGTGGGATGGGGTTGGGAACAGGGGCGTGGATAATAAGTTATTGAAGTGCTGAACCCCGTTCAGTGTCCTCCGTGTGACCCCTTTCCCCTAGCTGGGACCTGGGTACCTCACTCTCCTGCCTTGCACACAGCTCCTGGGAGCCCAGGCCAGTCTCCACCAGCCTGCGGCACAGTGTCAGGGATTCTTTGCTCCTGCTGCAAAAGCCGTGAGAACTTTCCTGGCCAGTACTGGAAAGGGGAATGCTATTTATTTTTATATTGTGTATATTTTGTCGTGGTCTGCTGATTCCCTGTTTCACTGAGAGCGACACTTACCTCAATAGTTAGTTCGATATTGTGTGTTGGATAATTTTTTAAAAGAACTTTTTAAAAAGCTTTTTGATCCTCAGAGATCTGTAGATTTTATTTCCATATGAACTGGTTATTTTGTATAAAGTACATTCTTAAAATAGCAAGGCTCTGATATGTGTGAGTTGTGTGTGTCCGTGTGTCACTTTTATCATCGGGAAGGTTTGAACTAGGCCCCAACGCCACCACCCATCTCCCCTGGCTTCATCAAGACGGGCAGGCGGTGTTGGGGCAGACAGCAGAGTGTGCCCTGGCTAGGTGATGGCGGTGCATGCTCTGTGGAGAGCCTCAGAACGGCACGAAAACTGGCAGTTCCACATGATGTCTGGGATACAGTACCCCCCAGCCAGCCCCATCAACACCCACCTTGTTGCGCCCACTCCCAATACCACGCACAGACCCCCAGCCCTTGGTACACACCTTTGACACACTTGTATACACTACTTTTGCTCTCCTTCCAAGATCTAGGGCAGCCTGGGGTCTGGCAGGCAGCTGTGTGTGAATTACAGGTGGTCCGAAGTGGGAGCTGCAAGGCTAGGTAAGCAGGGGCTCTTCTACCTGTTCTACTTGCCCGGTTCATTTAGGTTTTATTTCCAGTTCCTAGGAGGGTTTTTGTTACGGGGGAGAGGGAGAATAGATAAAAAGTGGCCACCTTGGGACAACTGACTGGCCCAGTCATGGAACATATGACTCATTCTCAGGGTCGTGAGTTTGAGCCCTACGTTGGTTATAGATTGCTTGAAAAAAAAGAACAAGGAAGCCATCTTAAAGTAGCTGTAATCCCAAAACCCCACAATTTCTGGACTGTTTTATCCTTACTTGGCCTTGTGAGTAATCTCATTCAGTAAAAATTCTACCACAAATAGTACCAGTTTCCAACTCTGTTGTTCACTCAGTTTTATCACTTTCCAGGACAGTGACAGATCTCTCTTGACCTCCCGATTATGTGGTATTAAGTTATCCCTATTGATCTATTATTATTAACTAACATATATTTGAGACTTCTATCCTGTCGACTGCTTTAAAACTGTACTTTCCAGGGGCACCTGGGTGGCTCAGTCGGTTAAGCGGCTGACTTTGGCTCAGGTCATGATTTTGCGGTTCCTGAGTTTGAGCCCCGCATCGGGCTCTGTGCTGACCGCTCAGAGCCTGGAGCCTGTTTCAGCATGCTCTGTCTCTCTGTCTCAAAAATAAATAAATGTTAAAGAAAAAATAAATAAAAGTGTACCTTCCCTAAAAAGTATTTTTCCTAGGGGCGCCTGGGTGGTTCAGTCGGTTGAGCGTCTGACCTTGGCTCAGTCATGATCTCTCAGTTTGAGTTCAAGCCCCGTGTCGGGCTCTGTGCTGACGGCTCGGAGCCTGGAGCCTGCTTCGGATTCTGTGTCTCCCTCTCTCTCTGCCCCTCCCCCCTGCTCACGCTTTGTCTTTCTGGCTCTCAAAAATAAATAAACCTTTAAAAATATTTTTCCTAAAAAATATTATATCAGTCACATTTTCTAGTTTAGTTGAATTTCCATATAATTTATTTTCTTAATGTTTATTTATTTTTGAGAGAGAGAGACACAGAATCCAAAGCAGGCTTCAGGTTCTGAGCTGTCAGCCCGACACAGAGCTCAAACTCACAAACCATGAGATCATGACCTCACCCGAAGTCAGAAACTTAACCAACTAAACCACCCAGGCGCCCCTAATTTCCATATGATTTTTGAAGCAAAAAAAAAAAAAAGCAACACCACCAACTTTAAGTGAAAATCATTAGTAAACCCCAGATTTGACATGATGCTGGTTAGATGTTTTGCAGTGTCTCCTTTTGCACTGGTGGGACAGGGTGGGTGGGCCACTCACTGCTCTGGCCTGGCTTCCTTTGTTGTCGTGGCAACTGTGACACTGACATGGTCTACATCTACTCCCAGTTCGTATTAGTATCACATCCTTACGATGCATGAAAAAACTAATTGCTGACTTCTGGATTCCTAACTGCAACCACTTCTGTGACCTGAATTCCTCACCAAGCAAAGGGTAAAATTCTTTGTTTCAGCTAATGATCGGGTTTAATTTACTTTGTAATAGAAACTTAGCTCTTAGCTTAGTGCCCCTAGAGTGTTCCCAGATTTATCTCCTTGGGATCAAAACAAAGTATCTTCCACAAGTGAACTGTGCTTCAAAATTTGATACAGTAGGCAGTGTTAATCCAGCTCTATTTTTGGAACTATGATTTGACATTAACACTTATTAAACCCTATGTGTACATAACTTACACAACAGTTATAATCAGTGAGCTGCTTACTTCAAATTGGAGCATGAAAAGAAAGCCGGCAGGGCAAGATTTAGGGAAAACGAAGGAAGTCACAAATTGTCCATGAGGATTAGTCTCAAAACTCTGTGGAACTTTTTTTTTTTTGACATTTGGAAACATCCAAAGTGCTTCTCTTGTTAAGCGTTAGTGTCTTACGTCTCTAAACCAATTCCTGTCATTGGGGAAGGAAAGTATCTTAATTATATAAACAAGTAGCCCCTATAGGGTTCAGTTTTGTCATAATCTACACTCTCTGGGAGTGGTATTAACAGAATGGAGAAAATAACCCACAGTTGGACTCTTTTGGAAGTCAACCTTCACCCTTTAATCTAACTAGAGGTGAAAGGCCTATGTCAGTAAACTGTTGTGCAAGCGGTGCCTTTGGAAGAAGTGCCATTGGACCTTTTCTCCCCGAGGCTGGATTCTAGACCAACTGGGAATGAGGCAGAGCTCTGAGTGTCCAAACTGCTGTAGCCTGCACTGTCCCCTCCCCCATGGGATTCTCTGTAGATTGGCCATGCAGGTCTGTTTCCCTGGCCTCATGATTTTCCCTTGGGTTTTTTAATGGAGAACATCTGTGTGTGTTTTAGTCCCCTCTCTGCTTACCAGTGCTCACTCTAGTTTCCTTAGGCAATTTTCACGAAAACCTTCAGTGTAAGATGGACTGTGAAATACCAGCCAAGGAGGCAGCTGGAAAATCCCCAGATTTGGCTATTGTGTGCTGAAATCCCAGCCCCCTTCTGTTTCCATGACCTGCATATAAATTCAGGTCCCCTTGAGAAGTCTTCAGGTTTGGAAAAGCACTACCTGCTCCTAGAATCTTGGATTTGAACCTCATTTTGGACAGCGAATGACAAGAAAGGAGTAACTCTATTCTAGCCAGTTAACGCTAGATAGAATTTTTTAACAAAGTGGAGTCAGTTCCACGGATTGGATTCAAGGTTTTTGCTTTGGGGAGGAATTGAGCCCACAGTAGGAAGGCAAAGACATCCAAGTGAAGCCTGGCCTGTGTGTGCCCCAAGAACTAACTCGCAGTCAAGTTGTCAGTAAGTATTAAATTCCAGCTGTATGCCTAGTTACTTTGCCTAATTACTAACAGTGGAAAGGCGGGGGGGGGGGGGGG
>NW_024412572.1:8965529-9066382 GCF_014898765.1 Herpailurus yagouaroundi
CCCCCCCCCCCCCGCCCCCCCCCCCCCCCCCCCCCCCCCCCCCCATGCCCCCCCTCCCCCCACCCCCATCGCTCTTCTCCGGGAATAGCTTCCTCTGCTCAGAGTTCACTGTAAAGGGAGAAAAACAATACAAAGAAGTTGGACTACAGCACAGTGTTAGAACACACTGCATAAAGTAGTAGAAAGATTTTTATTCCCTCCCTGAAATGTAATCATTGCAGGAGGGTGGGGTGTTGTTAGCCATTTGATTTGGACAGCCATTTGACTTGATGTGCTGGTGAAGAACACAGAGCCGGGATCTCCTCGGTCTGGGCCTGCTGTCTCAACTTGTTCTGTTCAGTCTCTGCCTAGTTTTCTCAGAGTCCTTGCTGCAGCTTGAATTCCTCTTCCCTTTCATCCTGGTTCTGTTCCCGTGAGGCTACACTGTAGTGATGAAGACAGAGCAAACGGTTCTGACACCAGTAATTCTCCCCAGGGGGTACTAGGAGGACGTTTCCTAGAAACAACATAGGTCTGAGGAAAAAAGCATGTTTTTGTAGAGGCCATGGCATGGCCCTGCTACGGCAGCCTTCCATATTGTCTGCTGTCTTCTTGTGGTCACATCATCTATTATGCTTCTGAGTGTAGTCTCTGGACCAAAGCATCACCTGGGAATTTGTTACAAATGCAAATTCTGGGGGCACCTAGGTGGCTCAGTTGGTTGAGTGTCCAACTTCAGCTCAGGTCATGATCTCATGATTTGTGGGTTTGAGCCCCACATCAGGCTCTGTGCTGAGAGCACAGAACCTGGAGCCTACTTCGGATTCTGTCTCCCTCTCTCTCTGCCCCTCCCCTGCCTCTGCTCACCCTCTGTGTCTCAAAAATAAACATTAAGAAAAATTTTAAGTCTCACTCCCAGTTTCCACATCTTCTGTCTCATCTACAGTGTTGGGTGTTTTGGGAGATCTAAACCTAACCAACCATTGCCAGTCCAGGGTCTTGCCATCCAGTAATGTCAAGACTCCCTGCTGGTCAACGATCTGTGTACTCCAGGCAACATCTCCCACGTCTGCTGTCGTGACTTATTTAACAAATTTTAGTGAGCTTATGTCTGTGGCTTTGCAATGCTGTAAGCCAATGGTGGCCAATCTAGGGTGCCCACTTAGGGGTTTAAAAACCTGGGCTTCAGGGGAGTCTGGCTGGCTCAGTTGGTGAAGCATGTGATTCTTGATCTCGGGATTGTTAAGTTCGAGCCCCACGTTGGATGTAGAGATTAAAATCTTAAAAAATCAGATGCCTGAACACTACCCCACAGGGTTTTTCATTGGTCTGGGGTGCAGCCTGGGCAACAGGATTTTTCAAAGCTTTCCTGGTAATTCTGTTGCCCAGTCAACATTGTATAAACCACTTTCCAAAACCAGTGGCTTGCAGACTTGAATAAGCCCATGAATTACCTGGAGAATCTTGTTCAGATCAGATTCTGGTTCACTAGGCCTGGACTGGGTCCTGAGGTTCTTCACATTTAACAAGCTCGTTGCTCACTGCATTTTGAGAGCAGAACGACCTCAAACCCATCCATGCTTTCCAACACTGCTGGACTGGCCTTTTTATTTAAAGAGGGAGACAACCAGGGCGCCGGGGTGGCTCAGGCGGTTAAGCGTCCGACTTCAGCTCAGGTCGTGATCTCAAAGTTCATGAGTTTGAGCCCCATATCAGGTGCTGTGCTGACAGCTCAGAGCCTGGAACCTGCTTCAGATTCTGTCTCCCTCTCTCTCTGCCCCTTCCCCACTGTTTCTCTCTCTCCTTCAAAAATAAACATTAGAAAAAAATGATGGAGACTCCCTCATGTGGTCCTCTAACATTGTGCTTTTCCAAATCTTCACCTTTTTTCTTTTCTGCCGGTAATGTCCCCTCATCAAAGCTGACTTTCCCTTGTGCGAGGCATTCCAGCCTCCCCTGTCTACCTCCTTACCAAATGCCATCAGTTAGCCTCTCCTCCTTTCTTCCCTCCCTATGAAGGTTGTTCCAGTTCCCTCTATTTGAATATCACATATTTACCTCTCTTTATCTTCATGCAAGCTTTTTTTAAGTTTTCTTTGTTGGGGTTTTTTTTAGTAATTTCTACACCCAACGTGGGGCTGGAACTCACAACCCCAAGATCAAGAGTCACATGCTCTTCTGACCGAGCCAGCCAAGTGACCCATACCTTCATCCAAACTCTTCACTAATAGAACCTGGCTTTTTTTCCTGACATTTGGCTTCCTCCCTACCTTTCTACAACTACTGACTTACATAGAGCCTTAGCCCTTTCGCAGCACTTAACATCCTGTGTGGCCTCTGACAGCTTGATCAACCCCCTCTTGACCTGGTTCTCACTGGTGCCGTGACCCACACTCACCCAGCTGTGACACGGCCTGCCCTTCCAGTGACCTTCTTCCACTTCCCAAAGGTGTGCTCTTCCTAAGACTTGCTTTCTTCTTTTTTTTTTTTTTTTTTTTTTTTTTTTTTTTTGAGACTTTTTAAAAAATGATCTCTACACCCAACATGGGCCCAAATTCACAACCCCAAGATCAAGAGTCACACGCTGTACCAACCAAGCCCAGCCAAGCACCCCTCTTTCTTCTCTTCATCACACAGTCAGTGCACCTTCCTCTAAATGACTTTCACTTTTACCTACAACTTAAGATGTCCCTCTGTGCAGTCAACTTCTATCTTCAATTCAGACTTTTTTGCCATGTTCTGGTCACCCTTTCCAAGTTCCTGTTGGACATTGACACCAAATGTCCCTACTGCCATTGTTACGGGATTTTTATTTGCCACTTTTAAATTTTTTACCGAAATGGTTTACAATTTTATTTCCTACATCTTGTTAGTTTGTAACATTCTTCCTTAACCATTTTATTATAATTCCACATTAAAACTGTTTGGGGCACCTGGGTGGCTCAAGTCAGTTAAGCGTCAAACTTTGCTCAAGTCATGATGTTGTGGTCCATGAGTTCAGGCCCCACATCAGGCTTTGTGCTGACAGCTCAGAGCCTGAAGCCTGCTTTGGATTCTGTATGTCTCTCTCTGCCTCTCTCTTTCTCTCTCTCTTGAAAGTAAGTAAACATTTTTTGAAAATTAAAAAAAAAAGCTGACATCTTCACTTCTTCCTCCAATGCCATCCATTTATGTTTAAATGTAACATACTGCCTTCATTGCTTATCTCTTTTCCTTTCTACCCTGGTAAAATACACATAAAATATACCATTTTAACCATTTTTTAAAATGCATTTGCTTTTTTTTTTTAATGTTTATTTATTTTTGAGAGACAGCACAAGTGGGAGAAGGGCAGAGAGAGAGGGAGACACAGAATCTGAAGCAGACTCCAAGCTTCTAGCTGACAGCACAGAGCCCAATGCAGGGCTTGAGCTCACAAACTGAGATCACAACCTGAGCCCAAGTGAGATACTTAACCGACTGAGCCACCCAGGTGCCCCAAATGCTTTTGCTTTTTTGAAATGTTAAATGTTTATTTTTGAGAGAGAGTATGCACAAGCAGGGGAAGGACAGAGAGAGAAGGAGACACAGAATCTAAAGCAGGCTCCAGGCTCCAAGCTGTCAGCACAGAGCCCAATGTGCAGCTCGAACCCACAAGCTGTGAGATCATGACCTCAGCCGAAGTCAGACGCTTAGGCAACTGAGCCACCAAGGCGCCTTTGACCATTTTTAAGTGTATACTTCAGTTGCATTGAGTACAATCACCTCATTATACAACCATGACTACTACCCATCTCCAGAACTTCTTTATCCCATAGTGAAACTCTATACCCATTAAACTAATACCCCACCTCCCTTCTCCCCCAACCCCTGGTAACCACTTTTCTTTCTGTGTGTATGAATTTGGCTATTCTAGGTACCCCAGATAAGTGGAATCATACAGTATTTTTCCTTCTTCTGGCTTAGCATATTTTCAAGGTGCATCCATGTTGTAGCATGTAACAGAATTTTATTCCTTTTTGAGGCTAAAGAATATCCCATTGTGTGTATATACCACATTTTGTGTATCCATTTATCCACCAAAGGACGTTTGAGATGTTTCCCCTTTTGGCTATTGTGAATAATGTTGCAATGAACATGAGTGTACAGGTAGTGTTTAAGGCACTGCTTTCAATTCTGGATGTATACCCAGAAGTGGAACTGCTGGGTCATGTGGTAATTGTATTTTTAACTCTTTGAGAACCTGCCATACCGATTTCCACAGCCACTGCATCATTTTACATTCCCATCAGCAACACACAAGAGTTCCAATTTCCCCACATCCTTGCCCACATGTGTAGTTTTCTGTTTGTTTGATAATCGCACCCTAGCAGGTGTGGTACCACTCTTTCTAGTGCACACTGCCATCCCCTGTTTTGTGGCTGCCACTTTAAACTCAGTAGCCATCCAAACTTTTCTTCCCTCCCCACTCTCCTTACCTACCCACCCCTTCTGATGCTACTAGTTGGGGTGATGATATATCTTTTCTTGCTGATCCATGTGTCAAACCTGATATTTGTCCCTAGCATATTTAATCAGCTGCCAAGCCCTATTGATTCTTCACAGAAATCAGTCACATCTCTTTCCTCCTGCATGCAGGTTCTGATTTTATTTCTCACCTGGATTATTGTAATCTCCTGGCCTGTCCAGACCACTTGGCACTGCCATAAACCTGACCTCTGACCAAAAAAAAAAAAAGGGGGGGAGTGGGGGGGCACCTGGCTGGCTCAGTCAGTAGAGCATGTGACTCTTGATCTCAGGGTCATGAGTTCAAGCCCCATGTTGGGCATGGAGCCTACTTTAAAAAAAAAAAAAAACAACTGTGCCCTCTGGGCCCCCATTCCACATCCTATGTCAGCTTTCCATTGCCCACCAGGAAAAGAGAGGAAAAAAATGTTATCATTTAGTGAGCACCTTTTATGTGCCAGGCACTCAATGCTAAATGTACCAAATGTACTAAATGCTCTACATCTGAGTCTCATTTCACAGAGGAGGTAGGAGGCACAGAGAAGTTACGTAATTTAAGGTCATGCAGCTAGTAAGTGGTAAACTAGAATTCAAACCAGTTCAAAAGCAGTCTTACTCCAAAGCCCACTCAACCACTCTGCTCTCCTACCTCATTAGCAGTCTTATGAACTGGATATCTCAAGCCCCTTTTGAGGAAGAAAAGCACTAAGTTAAATAACTTGCTTAAAGTGAGGTAGTTATTAACTTGGAAGCTGGAATTTGAACCTGGGTCTCTGACATCAAAGTCTGTCCCATGCTGATTCTTCATCTCTCCCAAATCCCTGGCCGGGCAACAAGGTCCTCTACCTTTGGGACCCAATATGTTACCAGCTTTATACTCCCCCCTACTGTCTCATCCCTTGCCCCAGATTAGACACTTTGCCACTAAAGAGAAGCTGGGTTTTAATTTTACCTCTCTGCCTCCGGTCTTCAAGGCCAAAACCAGTGACTACTTACCAAAACTTTTCCAGCTGTCTATGCTGGAAGAAATCCTCAGCTGCAGCTCTGAGTTCACAACTCAGCTGTACCACTTGTGAGTGCAGGGAATGTGCCAAATCAGCACTGCGGCCCTGCCACAGCGGAGCACGTGGTGGACCACTGAAAATACAGAACCACTGAAATAGGCAATCACTTGTAGTTAGAAAAGTGTGAGTCTGACAAGCAGAGGCTGGCTTCTGACCCCAAAAGTCTGGCAGAAGCATTTGCATTGCATTGATTTTCCCTTGTTTGTCCTCCTCCCTGACTTCCAGGTCTCTGAGTGGGTGGCCAGTCTCCCCTCACTCCCACCCCCACACTGCCTTGAACAAAGCTTTTTCCACCCTGAATTTTTGTCTCAGTCATTCCACAACCAAGTAAACAGCCACCTGCTTGCCACCTAGGGAGGTAGGACTGGGCTTGACTAGGCTGCAGAGTGGCCTCTTTGGGGTTTCATTCAAACCCAATCTGTTTACAGGTGTGGGAGGTGGGAGAGAAGCTGGGGACCCAGAGTAGAGGATGGCTTGGTGACGACCTGCCCCAGGGGAAGGGGCTGTGTGGGCATGAAGAGGGAGGGCCACTAATGATACCAAAAGAGGATGGTAAACCAACCCTTCCTCCAGTTCCTGCAGTTCAGCAGTGATCTGGCCTATATCTTGGCATCCAGAAAAGACAGAAGGTTCCTTACTAAAAGCAGGTAAGTGTTTGTCTTGTCTGTATCAAGCTTAGAGTTGCTAGGGAAAGACCCACTTCTAGCAAATAAACATCTGAGAAAGGTCAGAGCAGCCTGTGGGAAAGGGTCTCCATTTGCTGCACAGAGTTGGAAGGAGGTGGGCAAGAGGAAGTGGCCAGTCCCTGACAATAGTCCCAGATGACGTCTAAGTCAGGAAGCAAGTTATTTCCTTGGCACTGCTCATGTAAGGGGCTCGTCTCTGAAGAACTCTGGCTTGCCCTGCTAATTAGAGTAGGTAGAGAGAGGATGCCTCTCTTCCCTGAGTGCCTCCTCACAAGGTGTAGAGAGGAGAGACAACTGAAGAGCAGAACTGTCTGTCTCATGATGAGACTGACTGCAAGGTTAAAGGCGGTAGCTACCTCATGGTTCACTGATTCCAACATCTTTATTGAATGCCTCTGCACCAGGCTCCGGGGGCACAACCCTAAGACTTTCATCTCCCAGTAATGAGGGGGGGCCTGGGTAGCTCAGTGGGTTAAGCGTCTGACTCTTAATTTCGGCTCAGGTCATTATCTCATGTTTGGCTGTGAGACAAGCCCCGTGTCAGACTCTGCATTGAGTGTGGAACCTGGTTGGGCTTCTCTCTCAAAATAAATAAAACTTAAAAAAAAAAAAAAAAAGAGGCTCATGGGAGGAAGCCCAAAAAACTTTTTTTTTTCTTTTTTGTTTTCCAAAAAACAAATTGTAATTCGTCAGGTACAGATGGGGCAAGAGTGTCCTACTCAACAGGACGGTATGTGCAAGGCTCAAACGCAAGAGACAGTGATATGTTCCCAGAAGTGAGAGTTCTCCATGGCTGGCAGGGAGAGTAGACTTGGTGATTTGGGAGGGTACAGTCAAGTAGGAAAGTAGGGTCCGGGTCTGGGCAAAGAGCTGGGAAACTGTCCTAAGAGTGGAGGGAAGTTAGCGTTGCACTTTAGGCAGGGAAGTGCTTAAATGGAAGGCTGGCAGTTGGGTCCAGATTTGCACTTCTGCTCAATTGGCCATGTTGTGGCCAGATTTGAGGAGCTCAGATTTGAGGGGAGCAAGGGGGAGACAGAAGGGGGAGACTGCCAGGTGCTCCAGACAGTGGATGACGCCCGTGTGATCAAGCAGTGGCTGGTGGGCCCACGAGAGACTTAGGACAGCTTTTTTCTACCCATGATGAAAGACCTGTTTATCCTAGTTTATTATGGAGCAATAATTTTGTAAAATACAATAAAAATCAATTGATAGAAAAATAGAAATTTTATTTAAAAAATTTTTTTAAGTTTTATTTACTTATTTTGAGAGAGAAGGCATGAGCAAGGGAGGGGCAGAGAGAGGGAGAGAGAGAACCCTAGCAGGCTCCACACTGCCAGTGCAGAGCCCAATGTGGGGCTTGAACTCACAAATTGTGAAATTGTGATCTGAGCTGAAATCAAGAGCCAGACACAAACGACTGAGCCACCCGGCACCCCAAAAAATAAAAATTTTTTAAATGATAGAATATAAGCTCACATTTTTCTCAGTAAATTGTAAAACATGAAATTCCTCAAGATGCCATAAAAATTCCTAAGCATTTATTCTCGATTTCTGTAGTTGTCACAGATCAGCACTGAACCACATGCCCTGAGTAGCACTGACTTTAGGAGGAAGAATTGCCAGAACATGATGACTGATTAGTTGTGGAAACATAAGGGGGAAAGGATGAATCAAAGATGGCTCACAGACTTGGCCTGGATAATTGAATGGCTAGTGGTGCAGCTTCCAGAGCTAGGAAACCAGGAAGAGAAACAGCAGGTCTACAGGGGTGGATACAAGTAAAAAGAGGTATTACTATACTGTGTGAGGCCAGACTGCTAAGATGGGGATGGCTGGGAGCTGGTTAAGATAATGGTGAGGGGCTCAGGGCAGAAATCCTCAGCTGCAGGTACATCATGAGCAAGTAGACAATGACTGAAGCCCAGGAGAAGATGGGTTTTCAGGATGATTGTGTGGAGTGGAGTGCAGTGGAGTGGAGTGGAAGGAGTCAAGAATCTTGGCAGGACTTTATGGGTACCAGTGACCAAAGACACTGGTCATGGGAGGCTGGGAAGCCACTGGGGAGAGCCAAGGAGTCACAGAGGTCAAGATAATAGAATGTTTTAATGTGGGAGGAATGAAAAGTGGTGGAATCAGGAGCTCAGAGAACCGTGGCCTGCTCTGGTCCCTGCAACTCACCACCTAGAATCATCCTTCTAAATAGATGTGTCTCTGGACAGTCTCATTCAAAATATGATCCTGGGAAACCATGTAATAATTACTTTAGGGGTGCCTGGTTGACTCAGTCCTTAGAGCATGCAATTCTTGATCTACGGGTCTTGAGTTCAAGCCCCACATTGGGCGTAGAGTTTACTTTTAAAAAAAAAAAAAAGAAAATTACTATACAGTTTTCTGTGCTTTCCAAATTTTCTAATTTTTTTCTAGTACTTTAAATACTTTAAGAAATAGAACAATTGTTCATATTAACAAAAGGGAACTGATCACCTCCTAAGCATCTGTTAACTAGCTATCTCCTAAAGAAATACACAGGATGGGTCACAGTTTCTTTTTAATTTATTTAAGTTTATTTGTTTTGAGAGAGAGAGAGAGAGAGAGAGCAGGGGAGGGGTAGAGACAGAGGGAGAAAGAATCCCAAGCCAGCACCCCACTATCAGCACAGGGCCCAACACGGGGCTCAATCCCATGAACCGCGAGACCATGACCTGAGTCGAAATCAAGAGCCAGTAGCTCACCCAACTGAGCCACCCAGGCACCCCAAAATGGGTTACAGTTTTGATGTTAAGGGCAGAACCCCTGGACAAGACAGGGTAGGTAAGCCGACTGGGCCCTGCCATGCAGACTCCCTCCCAGGCCCTCCAAGGACCTGTCTGCTTCTGGCTCTTCCACCAGTACGGCCCTTAGCCAGCTTCTTGCTCGCAAAACAGTCAACAGGAGAGTGGAGAAGGGGCAGGCGACCCCTCTGAGTGCACACACACACGCCGAGCAGAGATACTTCTGGAAATGCACACATAAGGGATCAAAAAATGCCTGGCTCTGCGCGCCAGCTGAGTGGTGTCCTGCCTGCCATACAAGAGGCACCTTGTCACTGACTTCCCACAGAGCTGGAGGAAACTGTTCCCAGAGCCTCAACTTCTCTCGCAGTGCCAGACCCTCCCTGTGGGCAGCCTCCTCTCCTGCCTTGCCTTTCACTCCTCAGCCCCTCAGGTTTCAGGCCTCCACCAGCTCCATGGTTCTTCAGCCCTGGACAGTCGCCAAGCCCAGACCCTTTCTTTAAAAAGTTCTCTCCCAAGGCACCTGGGTTGCTCAGTCGGTTAAGTGGCCGACTTCGGCTCAGGTCATGATTTCGCGGTCCTTGAGTTCAAGCCCCGAGTCGGGCTCTGTGCTGACAGCTCAGAGCCTGGAGCCTGTTTCAGATTCTGTGTCTCCCTCTCTCTGACCCTCCCCTGTTCATGCTCTGTCTCTCTCTGTCTCAAAAGTAAATAAACATTAAAAAAAAAAAAAGTTCTCTCCCAACTAACCCTTGCCCTCTGCACTCTCCACCACCCCCCTTTTCTCTCTACCTCATTGCTTTGCCATCATGCCGCCTATCTGGCTTCTCGCACGAAATTTCCTTTTCTCAACCTGTTCTTCCTGCATTGTCCTCATACCACATTCAACAGTGTGCTTTCCCCCTTAAAAGTATTCAGTATTTTTTTACTGCCTGCAGGATCAAATTGGTGAAAAGTTAATTTAGGGGGCACAAACTATATTGGGCAAGCCCCAGGTTCTCCATGCCTGACCTAACCTACTTTTGTAGCCCTTTTCCACCATTCTGGTGAGCCAGCCAGGGCGGTGAGCTGTGCCCTCAGCCCTTTGCTTGGCCCCCTTAGGTGCTCACACAGTGCTGTGTCCAGGCCACCTCCCCCTCCTCTTCTTAGAAACTTTCCCTTATTTTTTTTAGTACCTGTGCTGGTGAAGCAAGCACCTCCCTATGTTTTTTTTTTTTTTTTAAGTTTATTTATTTAGAGACAGAGAATGAAAGTGGAGAAGGGGCAGAGAGAGAGGGAGAGAGAGAATCCCAAGCAGGCTCCAAGCTATCAGCGCAGAGCCCAGCGTGGTACTCGGTCCCATGAACTGTGAGATCATGTCCTGAGCCAAGACCAGAGTCAGACACTTAACTGACTGAACCACCCTGGCGCTCTTCCCTTATTTTTTTTTTTTAATTTAAATTTTTTTTTTTTAACGTTTATTTATTTTTGAGACAGAGAGAGACAGAGCATGAATGGGGGAGGGTCAGAGAGAGAGGGAGACACAGAATCCGAAACAGGCTCCAGGCTCTGAGCTGTCAGCACAGAGCCCGACGTGGGGCTCGAACCCACGGACTGTGAGATCATGACCTGAACCGAAGTCGGATGCCCAACCGACTGAGCCACCCAGGTGCCCTGCTTCCCTTATTTTTTAAGACCACTTCTAGATCTTCCAAGCCAGGCTGGAATGGCCTTGCACATCTCTGAACACTTACAGTATTCACTATCTAAGCATCTCAATTGCAATAAAATGGAATTTGAGAGTTCTTTAAAAAGTTTGCTTATTAGTTAAGAACTCTTTGGCTACTTGGGCGCCTGGGTGGCTCAGTCGGTTAAGCACTTGACTTCAGCTCAGGTCATGATCTCATGGTTCATGAGTTTGAGTCCCACTTCAGGCTCAGCCCTGACAGTGCAGAGCCTGCATGTGATTCTCTCTCTCCTTCTCTCTCTATCCCTTGCTCACTCATGCCCGGTCTCTCTCTCTCAAAAAAAAAAAAAAAAAAAAAAAAAAAAAAAGAGAGAAAAGGAAAAAAAAAACTCTGGCTACCCAATTACAAAAACTAATTTTAATTTGCTTAAGACAATAAGTCATAACACCCCAAAACAACAGCAACAAGACAATAAGTCAATTCATGAAATATCCCTTTGGTACCTAAGGTCGAGAATGAAGTGGGTTACTGTATAGTCAGGGCTTCAAACTCCACCAGAACTCTCTGCTCTCTCTCTTGTTCTGCTTTATCCATCTCTCTTGCTACAAATGATCTCTCTGTTTCCCAAATACCACATGACAGTAAACATGACTGCAGATCAGTCCCAAGTGTTATGTTACAGACAAAATCTGTAAAGAAGCTACACAATCTCTTCTTTAAGATAACTGTAGAGGTCAGGGCTCCTGGGTGGCTCAGTTGGTTAAGCGTCCCAACTCCCTTTTTTTTTTTTTAATGTTTATTTATTTTTGAGAGAGATAGAGTGAGCTGGGGAGGGGCAGAGAGAGAGGGAGACAGAATCTGAAGCAGGCTCCAGGTCAGCACAGAGCCCGATGCAGGGCTCCAACTCACAAACTATGAGATCATGACCTGAGCTGAAGGCAGATGCTTAACCGACTGAGCCACACAGGTGCCCCAGGGTCCCAACTCTTGATTTCAGCTCAGGTCATGATCTCAAGGTTGTGGGATCGAGCCCCAAGCCCCGCGTCAACCTCTGCATCGAGCCTACTTCTTGTCAAGCCCTGCAGGCATAGAGCCTGCTTAAGATTCTCTCTTTCCCCCTCTGCCCCACCCCCACTCATTTGTGCACACCTGAGTGCTCTCTCTGTAAAAATTAATTAAGGGGCACCTGGGTGACTCAGTCCGTTAAGCATCCGACTTCAGCTCAGGTCATGATCTCAAAGTTCATGAGTTCAAGCCCCATGTCAGGCTCTGTGCTGACAGCTCAGAGCCTGGAGCCTGCTTCAGATTCTGTGTCTCCCTCTCTCTCTCTCTGCCCCCCTGCCCACTCATGCTCTCTCTCTGTCTCTGTCTGTCTGTCTCTCTCTCAAAAATAAACAATTTAAAAAATTAAAAAAAAATACCTATAAGGAAAATTAAATGACCTATTAAGTCAGGGGCCCATCCTCAGGTAATCAACACTACCCAGGAGAATAGCATCACATTTTAGGAACATGGTAGTCCCCACCAGGTGAACGGTAAGAGAGAATGGGGGTTCCTGGAAATGCAGTAATGAAGAGCTACAACAGTTGTATCACTGCATCCCACCCTTTGATGCCTGGGGACGTGCAGAGGCATACCATTTCCCATTCATTCACATTTTTTCCTTTTTTTAAAAAAATATTTTGGGGCACCTGGGTGGCGCAGTCGGTTAAGCGTCCGACTTCAGCCAGGTCACGATCTCGCGGTCCGTGAGTTCGAGCCCCGCGTCAGGCTCTGGGCTGATGGCTCAGAGCCTGGAGCCTGTTTCCGATTCTGTGTCTCCCTCTCTCTCTGCCCCTCGCCCATTCATGCTCTGTCTCTCTCTGTCCCAAAAATAAAAAAATAAAAAATAAAAAAAAAACGTTGAAAAAAAAATTTTATTTTTTCATGTGATCTCTGCCCCCCAGTGTGGGGCTCAAACTGTATCCCAGTGCTTAAATAATTAGTATTACTACCCCAGTACTCCCCAAATACTATTTTCCTAAATTCCATTTCAAAGAGAGAACAGGTGAAATATTATCTATTGGCCAATAGTCTAACACATAGAGCACACCTGGCTCAGTCAGAGGAGTCTACTACGCTTGATCTTGGAGTTGTGAATTCAAGCCCCACGTTGGGTGTAGAGATTACTAAAAAAAAGGAAATTAAACAGGGTGCCTGGGTGGCTCAGTAGGTTAGGCATGTGCCTTTGGCTCAGGTCATGATCTAATGACTCATGGGTTTGAACCCAGCATCAGGCTCTGTGCTGTCCCAGCAGAGCCTACTTTGGATCCTCTGTCCCCTTCTTTCTCTGCCTCTCCCCCACTTGCATGCATGCACGTGCTCTCTCTGTCTCTCTTAAAAATGAATAAATAAAAACTTGTTTTAAAAATCCTAAAAAAAAATTTTTTTTAAAGGCTAAATATTTTAGTCAGTATCCATTTGTTTACTAAATTCTTTGGCAGTGTAGGGAGCAACTTGGTCAGGCAAATGGCTGCCCCAAGGCTGGGCTTGCCCGAAGAATTTCCCTTGCCTGGGATCCTTCAAGTCCTATATATGGAGAGAACGGTGCCCAGGAGCGCCCCCGGTGGGAGGGTGTGCTGTATCGCTCTGGAAGTCTATTCCTGTCAGGGCTGGAACCAGCAGGGACCTTGTTTTTGTTCTCAGCTGCATCCCGGCTGCCTGAAACTGTGGCCACTGGCACAGTCAGCACTCCCCACGCGTTTCTAGGGTGACTAACACTTGGGCCAATGGATTACCTGAGGTATTGAGCAAGTACGAACTCTGTTGCCAAGTTTGGGATTTGGGGAGTGATGACTCCTTTAAAACGTTCACTGGCTCACTGTCAGTTTCCTCTTTGTTGACTCCGTTTGCTAATGTGTTTACTGGCGCCAGAAATCTTGTGTGGCCCAGTCCTTGAATACTAAGTCTGTCCAAGAGAACTGCCTGGCCTGGGACTTACAGTGGCATGGCCCAGTCCCATGGGGTGGGGGTGCTCTGCAGTGCATGCCCACACTACACACCAACAGGCAAATGCACTTAGAGGTTGGAGACATTATCACATCTGCCTCGTGAAAGCACTATGGCCCTGGGATTCAGGTGTCCCTAATTTCTCTGGCTTCTCTTAAATACCCCTATTCCAAAATCCAGTGAACCACATTTATAAACTAATAATTTTGTTCTAGAAAAAGCAGGGAATATGGCTGCAAGATTCTCAATTATTTGAATCTCTGCTTTCAGACTGACAGGGTTTTTTAAATGTCCCATTGTTTCTTATCTACTTTTAAGGTGCCGTTCCGGGATTACAACACATCTTTCTCTCATAACAACTTTGTGAGTGTCTCAAAGAACAGCTGACACACTTTAATTTCCTGACATTTTGTGCCTGAGTGACTTAGTTGCTTAAGCGTCTGACTTTGGCTCAGGTCATGATATCGTGGTTCGTGAGTTCGAGCCCCTCATAGGGCTCTGTGCTGACAGCTCAGAGCCTGGAGCCTGCTTTGGATTCTGTGTCTCCTTGTCTCCCTGCCCCTCCCCCACCCACACTCTGTTTTTCTCTCTCAAAAATAAATAAACATCAAAAATTTTTTTTCCTGGCATTTTCCCACAAGTTCCCTAAAGCTCCAGCTTTTGGAGGCACGTGGTTGGAGCCTCAAGAGTGACTGGGGGCACCACACAAGAACTGCCAGCCTCTCAGCCTGGAAAAGGGTTTCTTCACAGCCTGTTCCCTGCTTTCTCTGAGTCCATGCTTCAGGTTTATAATTTGCAAATCCTCCCCTCTCCTAGTTTAGGGGATAGAAGTCTCTTTTGGTTGGGAGTATCAGAAACACATTCTAGCAAGTTAAGCAATAATGACGATTGACAGGACTGTTGAGTGTCTCACAAAATCCAAGGACAGGAATGCAACTGGCATCCAGGAGTGAACTGGAAACTGGGATTTTAAACAACATTAGGACTATCTCCGTCTTTTGTTTCTCCTCCAGATATCTTTGCTTCACTTTTCTGTTTCTTTCTCTGTAGACCAGCTTCCCATTTCTCCAACAGATCCAAGTTTTACACATTCTGGGTCCAAACACCATGTTCGAAATTTCCAGTTTCTCAGACAAAAACTTTGGTGTCTCCTTAACTAGTCCCTTTGTCTCTCACATCTGTTCTGTCAGGAAATCCTGTTGGCTTTGCGTTCAACATACACCCATAATTAAACCACTTCTCACTCCCTCTCCACCCATATACCCTGAGCATGCAGCCTTTTTACCTCTTGCCTAGATTCCTGCAATAATTTAATTGATCTTTCTGCTTTTATCTTGAGCCCTCTGTTGCCTATTCTCAACACAGCAGCCAAATAGTCCTGTCAAGAGCATGTCATTTCTCTGCTCAAAACTCTCCAATTGTTTCTCTTTTCATTCAGAATAACAGCCAAACAGCTTCCAAGGCCTTACAAGGTCATGCTTCTGCCCGTTATCGCTCTTTGTCTTTATTGCACATCCCTGTTCACGCTTCCTGGCCACCTCACTGTTCCTTCAACTCACCAGTCTCTGCTTACAGGGTCTTTGCACTTGCTCTGCCTTGAGTGTGCTTTCCCACAAACCCGCATGGCTTGCCCTCTCACCTCCTCTGAATCCTCAAGTCACCTCAATGAATCCTTTCTTGGTTAAGCCACCAAACACCCACCCCACTGACATTTTCCTATCTTCCTTCCCTTCTACATTTTTTTCTCCAGAGAATTTATCAGTATCTGGTTTAGGATTTACTTATTTCATTTTTTTTAAGTTTATTTATTTATTTTGAGAGAGCACACACATGGGGGGAGGAGCAGAGAGAGAGAGAGAGAGAGAGAGAATCCCCAAGCAGGCTCCATGCTGTCGGCTCGAACTCATGAACCATGAGATAATGGCCTGAGCCAAAGTTAGATGCTTAACTGACCAAGCCACCCAGGTGCCTGTTTTACTTATTTCATTTATTGCTTGTCTCCTCCTTTAAAATTTAAGCCCCTGACAACTAGGATTGTACTCTTTGGTTCAGTCTTCTATCCCCAGATCTGGAACAGTCAGTGCCTGGCACTCAATAAATTTTTTCTGCATGGGTCAATATACACCAAGAGAACTGATCTCTCTCTGGTCTTCCCCAAAACAAGACCCTTGGAGACAACAGAAAATTGCCAGCAGCCTCAGGGACCAATGAGGAGCATGGGAGAGGAGGGGGACCCTAACACAGCTTGAAGTGAGCCTGGAGAAAGACTCCTCAGAGCTCAAGCCAGCCTCCATGGGAGCACCCAGAGAACTCTTCCTGACACTGCCCCACTGGGGTCAAACAGGACCTCCCCCGCCCCCAAAAAAGCTGCAATAATTACTATTATTGTAGCTTTGACTTTTTGACACCGTCCCTGACTTTTTGACACCTGCTTTCCATATGTATCCATTATACATAAGTCCCGAGACTTAAAGCAGCTTAGTCTTTCAACAGGATCATAGGAAGTTCAGAAAACACATTTTAAGAGCCAAAAAATAACTTCAGAACATTTCTGTGTTTTATTGTGGTTCATGGGCCCGACAAGAGGCGTTCCTAGTCCATAGCAACTCTTAAAATCCCGGTTTTGTACCATCAGCTTCCCTCACCACCGCTTCCAGGCTCTTCTTCCAAATGTCCCAGAACTCCTCTCCTTGAGCCTAGTTTGGGCCCGTTGTCCTTCTCTCTCATTGCCTTTCTTCTGATCTCAATCCCCAAAGTCCAAAAAGTTTCATGAAGGAAAAATAACGGAGCCAGTTGGCAGTATTGATCCATTAATAATGTTCTGTCCCAGTACATGCAAGGTTTCTCATACCATGAGATGAGTGCTGTTCTGATCATGTCATAGAGGAGGAAACTGGCCTGCGGAGGCTCATCAGGAGGGTGGCTCAGGCCAGTCTCCACTGACACCCGTGTTCTCTCCACTCTGCTGCGGTGGGCCACAGTCCAGGACACAGGCACCACATCTGCCTCGGCCAGCCATCTCCCTGAGGAGCCAGCAGCCTGTGTCCCAGAGACCCACCAGCAGAATGTCCAGCCAGGATTTGAGGTAAACTGGCTGAGATGGCCAACTCTCTGGGCTGGGTTTCTGTGGTAACATGTGGTAACAACACATCATTCAGCTTCTTTACCAGATTCCTGAGTCCTGGGGAGGAGCAAGCAAGACTCATTTCCCCCCAGTATACTATGTGTATATATACATATATATATATATATATATATATATATATATATATATATGTGTGTGTGTGTATATAATATATAGTGTCATTGTTTGAACTACATCTTCTCAGACTGCAGAATTTCAGTCACAATTCTATTTGTTTTCACAAAGTTCCTTGTTTGTGAAATCAGGGTTCAGATGTGAGAAAATCTATTATCTATTCCTACTACTTCCAGGTAATCTACCTCCAAATATTTTGCTCACAGTTGCCCTTGGCCTGAAAGATAATGAGATATTACTAGGTTCCAAGGAGACTGAGGAAGCTTTATTTTCTGTTTTCAGTCTTTCAGTTTCTATTTTAAGTCTTCTAAAATTTCTGGATAAGGGGGCTCACATTATGTAAAGTGTGACTTTTTTTTTTTTTACTTTTGGCTAGAATCAGATACTCTCAATACTTTAACCCTGGTTATCTTACGCTGACTAGAAGCAGGTTCTCTTATTATAAATAATAGCTATCATTTACCAAGTGCATTAACTTATTTAATCCTCACAAAATCCCTTGAGGCCAGTTTTACAGCGGGGGGGGGGGGGGGATGGACAAAGGATCAGAGAAGTGAGGTAACTTGTTTAAGTAAACAGCATAGCCAGGATTCAAATTCCATTCTGAGTGACCTTAAGCCAAAATAAAATTGCAATCTGTTTGAAAACTTCCTTATGTGGCTCTAAAGGTGGGGATCAGCTGAAAAACAGGCCCTGGGTGGAAGCTGTGAGGGGCTGCTCTGAGGTGAGCTGAGGACTTCCTGCACCCTGGCAGGGCCCCAGGGGGCAGAGTTGGCACTCTGGACCTCCTTCCCAAAAGTCTTTGCAGCATCCTAGCTTGAGGAACATTTTCCTGGAGGGGTTAAGATGCCTAAGTCCTGGTGAGTGCAGAGCCCCTGGAGGGGGCCCTGGCCCCCAGCCCCTCACCTGTCTCTGGGGGAGGGAGCCCCAGGTTAGGTTGGCCAAGGAGGTGCTGCAGTCAGGGAAGCAGGCTGAGGAGAGGGGTCTCTGGTGTGGAGCTGAGGTGGGGCTGCTGTTCCCACCCTCTCTGCCCCCACCCCCACCCCCACCCCCCATCTAGTCCTGGCTTTGTGCAGCTTTCTGCAGCCAGCCTCCCTAAGAACTCCTGTGTCTCTCTGCCTCCCTCACTTATTCTTTGCCTCCCTCCTCCTCACGGACTAGTATTACAGCAAAACTCATCAATGGAGGTGTGGCAGGGCTTGTTGGGGTGACTTGTGTGTTCCCCATCGACTTGGCCAAGACTCGGCTGCAGAATCAACATGGAAAAGATATCTACAAAGGAATGTAAGTATTGGTGAGGGGAATGGGGTGAGCAGGGAAAGGGGGACTCCCAAGGGAGGAATATGGGCCCTCATTCTTTCCCATCTCTTTATTTAGAGAGTCATGCATTGTGGGGGTGGAGTGGGGTCAGGGGAGGTGGTCAACTGGGGTGTGACCAGCAGCATTAGGATACGGGGGTAGGGGAAGCGGGGCTGATGGAGCAGCGTCTTGCTCACCACTGACTTCATTTTCTGGCCTCTGCTTCTAGGATAGACTGCCTGGTGAAAACTGCCAGGGCGGAAGGCTTCTTGGGCATGTACCGAGGTGGGCTTATGATGCATCCCTGGGGGAAGGCTGGCTTGGGTAAAGTGAGAACAGAGGGTGCAGTACAGGACACCAGACTTTGTGGGTTTATAGAACATTGGGAATTGGTGTTTCTTCTGCCCAGGGAGCTCCTGGGGCAGGGCTTGGGCTACCACGTGATCCTAAGCCACATTTGTTTTTCACAAGCCCCCCCCCCCCCCCACTCGTTCCTTGGTGGAGACAGAGGCAGTTATGGTGAGGTTTTAGGGAGCACCAGTGAGCACACTGGAGCAACCCAGGAGCCCTAGTTTTCATCATGGCACCACTACTGTCTCACTGGGTGATGCTGGCCCCCACATTTCCCTTCCCCCCCCACTTCTCATTTAGGGCTGAAGGGGGAGAGGCTGACAGGGAAGAGAATGGAAAGGGTTTTGAGCTCCTGAAAAGGAGTTACTGGATGGCGCTTCCCTGACACAAGCCAGTGCTGTCCCTGTCCCTTGCAGTGTCCCCGCACAGCCATGATTACAGATTGGAAAGTGGATATAAAACTGGCATTGAGAAGGAGCTGATGTAGAACCCCTGAGAAATAAAGTAAAAACCTCTGTGACTCAAAGAGCTGCCAGTGGGACTGGGCTAGTAAAGCACAGAGTAATGGAAACCGATACCTGTCCCCCAGGACCTTCTTATTGGGGCTTGATTTGGGGAACTATTCACTTATCATCAGAGATGGGCAGCACTAGCAAAGACAAAAATACCTTCCTTATAACTGCACCAATAAGTCCATAAAGGAAACACATACGTGAAAAAGGGAAATGTGGAGGGAGGGGAGTCAAAGTAGGAAGATGAAAAAAAAAAAAATCATGTTTCTATAAAATAGGCAGAGGAGCCCTCCTCAACACCCCTTCCTCCCAAGACCCCAGTTACTCCCAGAAACCTACCTGGCTAGGTCTGAGAGGAGGTTGTTTATATGAGTGGAAGACTCAGATAATTGTTCCTTTTTAAAATAGTTTTTATTTAAATGTTTACGTAAACTCTACACCCAACGTGGGGCTTGAATTTGAACAATCCTGAGATCAAGAGTCACATGCTCTACCAACTGAGCCAGCCAGGTGCTCCAAGAATTGTTACTTTTCAGATGGCCTTAGCTCATCCTGGTTTTTTACTTGCAGGGGCTGCAGTGAACCTAACCTTGGTCACTCCAGAGAAGGCCATCAAGCTGGCAGCCAATGACTTCTTCCGGCAGCTGCTAATGGAGGATGGGTATGGCCAGGCCAGGGGGCTGTGGGATGGAAGTCCTTCACCCTATGTCTGTAGTTTGGGGGAAGGTGACAGGGAGAGGAATGTGCTGGTTTACCTGTCTTCATGTATCTAAACGTGCACACAAATGGCTGAAGGTTGGCTGCTGCAGATGTTCGGGCAAGTGCAAACTCAAGGAGAAAATGAACTGTTGTAATTTGAAAGTTCTAGATGATAGGTGATAGATGATAGACCATTATAGAATATATATACACATATATTCATCAACTAGCTGATGAACATCTTTTTGGTTTTATTGAGCCATAATTGCAGTACCACACTGTATAAGTTTATACAGTGTGTAATGTTTGTGCCGTATAATGACCTGAGGTAGATATACTGTGAAATGCTTACAATGAGTTTAGTTAACATCCATGACTTCATATAGTTACCAAAAAAAGTTTTTTTTCCTCGCAGTGAGAACATTTAGGATCTGTTCTCTTAGCAACTTTCAAATGTACCATAGAGCAGTGTTGACCATAGTCATCATGCTGTCATTACTTATTATAACTGGAAGTTTGTGCCTACAGACCACCTTCACCTAATTCCTGTCCCCCACCTCCCACCCCCAGCCTCTGATAACCATAAACCTGATCCCTTTTTCAATGAGTTTGGATTTTTTTTAGATTCCTCATGTAAACAAGACCATTGAGTTATTCGTTTTACTCTTGTCTGCCTTATTTCACTTAGCATAGTGCCCTCAAAGTCCATGTTTAGATGGCAGGATTTCCTTGTTTCATGGCTGAATAACATTGTATTGTGTTATATATATATGTATATATACACACACACACACACACATTTTCTGTATCTACTTATCTGTCCATGAACACGTGGGTTGTTTCCATATCATGGCTGTTGTGAACATGGGGGTGCAGATATCTTGACATAGTGTTTTGTCTCCTTCGGATATATACACAGAAATGGAATTACTGGATCATGTGGTAGTTCTGTTTTTAACTTTTGAGGAAACTCCATACTGTTTCCTATACTGACTGCACCAATTTACATTCCCACCAGTAGTGCACAGGGTTCCCTTTTCACCACATCCATGCCAGCATTTACCATCTCTTTGATGATAAACATTCTAACAGGTGTGCAGTGATATCTCATTGTGGTTTTGATGTGCATTTCCCTGATGGCTAACGATGTTGAGCACCTTTTCATGTACCTGTTGGTCATTTATCTTCTTTGGAGGGGAGCCTGGGTGGCTCAGTCAGTTAAGCGTCCAAGTTCAGCTCAGGTCATGATCTCACAGTTCATGAGTTCGAGCCCCATGTCAGGCTCTGTGCTGACAGCTCAGAGCCTGAAGCCTGCTTCAGATTCTGTCTCCCCCTCTCTCTTTCTTTCTGTCTCCCTCTCTTCCTTTCTCTCTCTCAAAAATAAAAAGTTAAAAAAATAATATATTTTTTGGAAAATATCTTTTCAGGTCCTTTGCCTATTTTTAATTGGATTATTTGTTGTTCTTTGCTATTCAGTTGTATGATTGCTTTGTATATTTGGATATTAAGCCTTTGTCGGATATATGATTTATTTAATTACAAATATTTATTTCCATTCCATAAGTTGCCTTTTTGTGTTGTTGACGTTCCCTTTGCTGTTTGAAGTAGCCACACTTTTTTTTTTCTCCTGTTGCTTGTGCTTTAGGTGACCCATATCAAGGGGCTTTGCCTGTGTTTTCTTCTAGGAGTTTTATGATTTCAGGTCTTACATTTAAGTCTTTAATACATTTTGAATTAATTTTCATAAGTGGTGTAAGATAGGGGCTTAAGTGTCATTCTTTTACATGTGAATATCTGATTTTTCCCAGCACAATTTATCGAGGAGACTGTCGTTTCGCCACTGAGAATTCTTGGCTCCCTTGTGAGATATTGGTTAACTGTATATTCAGGGGTATATTTCTGGGCTTTCAATTCTGTTCCATTGATCTATGTGTCTGTTTTTATGCTGATAAATTTTTGAAAATCAACCCAAACACTTTCTAATACTCTCTGTGCCTCCCATTGGCCTAGTGATATTGCTGAAGGGATCAGGGACAATCAAATCCCTGCAATAGGTAGTTTCATTTTACTAGTTTCAACTTCTATGCAGGTGCTACCTCCCTGGTGGCCTGATTTAAAGGTAGTTTCATGTTTTAAAGAGGCTTAGTTTGAGGGTCAGGTGATTATTCACCCAGCTGATCTGAACACAGCTAAATAAATACCATGCATGGAAAGCCCCAACTACCAAGGGAAGGTAGATGGGGCCAGGGTGGGTGGCAGGGCTAGCCTGACGCTGAAAGAGCCTGACTCATGGTCCCACAGGATGCAGCGGAACCTGAAGATGGAGATGCTAGCTGGATGTGGAGCTGGAATGTGCCAAGTGGTTGTCACTTGTCCCATGGAAATGCTCAAGATTCAGCTGCAGGATGCTGGCCGCTTGGGTGAGGTCTCTCCCAACTCCACATGAGATTAATAAAGGGCTGTGATCAGAATAGATTCCCCCACATTCTACACTCATTTGCTAGACTGTGTTATTGAATCAGCTTTCTGGGTCAGTAGAAGTCTTTTTTTTTTATTTATTTTGAGAGAGAAGGGGAGAGTGAGCACGAGTGGGTGAGGGTCAGAGAGAGAGGGAGAGAGAATCCAAATCAGGGTCCACACTCTCAGCACAGAGCCCAGCCTAGGACTCAGACTCACAAACCATGAGATCACGACCTGAGCTGATATCAGAGTCGGATGCTTGACCGACTGAGCGACCCTGGAGCCTCTTTTTTTTTTTTTTTTTTTTTTTTTTTAAGATTTATTTATTTAAGCTTATTTATTTATTTGGGGGGAGAGGGCCAGAGAGAGAGAAAAAGAGAATCCCAAGCAAGCTCTGCACTGTCAGCTCAGAGCCCAACATGCGGCTCGAACTCACAAACTGTGAGATCATGACCTGAGCCAGTATCAGGAGTCAGACATTTAACAGACTGAGCCACCCAAGCGCCTCAAGATTTTTTGTGTTTTTAAGTTATCTTTATACCCATTGCAGGGCTCAAACTTACAACCCCAAGATCAAGAGTCACATGTTCTACTGATGAGCCAGCCAGGCACCCTTAGAAGTCTTATGTTAACCATCTTAACAGTTTGGTCAGATGGTCTTTTTTTTATTTTATTTATTTATTTTTTACTTATTTATTTATTATTATTATTATTTTTTAATATATGAAATTTATGGTCAAATTGGTGTCCATACAACACCCAGTGCTCATCCCAAAAGGTGCCCTCCTCAATACCCATCACCCACCCTCTCCTCCCTCCCACCCCCCATCAACCCTCAGTTTGCTCTCAGTTCTCAACAGTCTCTTATGCTTTGGCTCTCTCCCACTCTAACCTCTTTTTTTTTTTTTTTTCCTTCCCCTCCCCCATGGGTTCCTGTTAAGTTTCTCAGGATCCACATAAGAGTGAAACCATATGGTATCTGTCTTTCTCTGTATGGCTTATTTCACTTAGCATCACACTCTCCAGTTCCATCCACGTTGCTACAAAAGGCCATATTTCATTTTTTCTCATTGCCACGTAGTATTCCATTGTGTATATAAACCACAATTTCTTTATCCATTCATCAGTTGATGGACATTTAGGCTCTTTCCATAATTTGGCTATTGTTGAGAGTGCTGCTATGAACATTGGGGTACAAGTGCCCATATGCATCAGTACTCCTGTGTCCCTTGGATAAATTCCTAGCAGTGCTATTGCTGGGTCATAGGGTAGGTCTATTTTTAATTTTCTGAGGAACCTCCACACTGCTTTCCAGAGCGGCTGCACCAATTTGCATTCCCACCAACAGTGCAAGAGGGTTCCCGTTTCTCCACATCCTCTCCAGCATCTATAGTCTCCTGATTTGTTCATTTTGGCCACTCAGACTGGTGTGAGGTGATACCTGAGTGTGGTTTTGATTTGTATTTCCCTGATAAGGAGTGACGCTGAACATCTTTTCATGTGCCGGTCAGATGGTCTTAATAGTAACCATCTATTCTAGATTTCAACACTTCCAGTTCAGAAAAAATAGCAGAAACGAGAAACTTGACTCAGAGGGACAGAAAATTCCCTCATACCTCTATCATATCACCATGACATTTAGGCTTGATTTTCTAAAGATTTTAAGAAGTGTCAACATCCTGATCACAAGTATTTCTCTCAATAGACATTCTATTATGCTACAGAAGCTGGCTGTTAGTGGGAAGGCATAACAAGGGACAAGAGAACCATTTCTATTATTTTTGTTTTCTCTGGAAGAGAATTTTCCTAAATCCTGATCCTTTCAAAAATATAGAGTGGTGTAGGTACCAAGGCATACATTAAGAACAAGCATTAGCTATCGGGTAGAAGGGAGGCCAGCCCCAGGGGTGGAGCAGAGGGCTTCTCCTCAGAGGGAAACCACAATGCCTGAATTAAATGAGTCAATGTGTGACGTGCCTAACATGGCACCTGGGAAGGTCGTCAATGAATGTGGGTGTCCTTCCCCTCCTCAAACCAAGTATGCACGTGTGTGCTAGAATCAACTGGCTTTCTGGGTTGGATCAGACTAGCCTGAAGCACATAACACTGCAGCAAAAATAAAGTTTGGGCACTGGAAAGAGTGTTTTGATCTACAAAGAGTAAAAGCTCTGGAAGATTTTGTTTTTTAACTCAGATGAGAGTTTTCAGTATTCCTAAAACACATAAAAAGTGAAAGGCTATGAATGAATGGATGAATTATGTACCTATCTAAAGCAGACAGTGGGGAAAATAATGTCCATTGATTAATTACCTTTTCTTTTAATAAATTTATTTTTGAGAGAGAGAGAGAGAGAGAGAGAGAGAGAGAGAGAGAAAGGAAGCAGCAGAGAGAGAATCCCAAGCAGGCTCCATACTGTCAGCATGGAGCCCAAGGTGGGGCCTGAACCTACAAACTGTGAGATCATGACCTGGGTGGAAACCAAGAATCAGATGCCTAACTGATGGAGCCACCCAGGTGCCTCTGATTAACTGCCTTCTTAAAGCTAATTGTTTGAGGCCTGCACCTAGATTGCTACCACAAGAAAATGTGTGGCAACTAGCTTTCTTAATATGAAATGTTGCCCTGCTAGGTATCAAACGAAATTGGGATATGAAATAACTTCTTTTTAGCAAGGACCTAAAATCTAGACAAAGCTTCTCAGTGAGAAGAAAACAAATACACAATTTCAGTGTGTTGAACCCTGTGGTCATTAAGGAGACTCACCCACATATGAAATGCTTGTACTTGAAATGCTCAGGAGAAAAAAATTCCATTCTATTTATTAGATGTTTAACTCATCAAATTGCAGGCTCCGAATTATTCAACTAAAATGAAGAATCAAATTCTATCAAATGGTGAAGGGTATAAAGACCACGTTCACTTAATTTTGGAATACTGGATCAAGGAGGCACCTCTGGAAGTCTGAAGGAGAAAGCGTTTGGACAAAAAGAATTTGCTGCTTTACACATTAGGCAGAAGGCATATGGGACTCCAATGTCCCAAAGTGCCAATAGGATCTCTGTAAATAGCTCAGAGATGGTTTAGAAATGGCAGCCAGACCCAAAGCAAGTTTTAACAGGAGGATAAGGACCTGGCAGGTAGGGGCAGGTGCTGCTATAGCTTCCTATGAAGGGAGCTGGGCAGGCTGTGGCTGTGCTCTTACGAAGCACCTTGTACAGTAGGGACAACAAATTAGATAATAACCATCTTAGGAAGATTTCCTTGGAGCCAAAAACTAATGTTCTAAAATTAGGACAGGGGCGCCTGGGTGGCTCAATTGGTTGAGCATTGGACTCTTGGTGTCAACTCAGGTCATGATCTCGAGGTTTGGGGGATGGAGCCCCACATCAGGTTCTGTACTGACAGTGTGGAGCCTGCTTGAGATTCACTCTTCCTCTCTCTTTCCCTCTGCCCTTCCCCGCTCGCATGCTCTCTCTCTCTCAAAATAAATAAACATTTTGTTTTTTTTTTAAATTAGGACAATCCAGGGCTCCTGGCTGGCAAAGTCGGTGGAGTGTGTAACTCTTGATCTCGGGGTTGTGATTTCAAGCCCCACGTTAGGTATAGAAATACTTAAAAATAAAAATCTTTGGGGTGCCTGGGTGGCTCAGGCAGTTTTGTGGCGGACTCTTGATTTCAGTTCAGGCCATCATCCCAGGGTGGTGCGATCGAGCCCTGCATCGGACTCCACACTGAGTGTGGAGCCTGCTTGAGATTGTCTCTGCCCTTTTCACTCTCTTTCAAATTAAAAATCAAAACTTAAATAAAAATTAGGACAAGCCTCAGAATTCTATCACGATGTCAGCCTTGCCCCCAAGGTGTCCCAGGGGTAGGAAGTGGGGGGTACACTCCTGTGAGTGTTTTGCAATACCTGCTGGGGCCTGGCTTGTGACAGTGTCTGTCCTCTCCCTTCCAGCAGTTCATCGTCAGGGCTCGGCCTCAGCGCCTTCCTCCTCCAGGTCCTACACTACCCGCTCGGCTCCCACCCACAAGCGCCCGTCTGCCACCCTTATTGCCTGGGAACTACTTCGCACCCGGGGCCTGTCTGGTCTCTATAAGGGTCTGGGCGCCACTCTCCTCAGGTGAGACTTTCTTCCTGAGCTTGGGACACAGAAGGGTCCCAGTGAACAGGAAGAGGGGCCAGAGGGCCAGAGGCACTGCTGCTCCAATCTGTCTGCATTCTTCCTAGAACATTTAGGCCCCAGAAAGCAAACTATCTTGATACTTCCTATTTTGTCCAGAATTGGGCAGAATTGCAGAGGATGGGTATAACCTGGAAGACTAGTTTGAGGCCCCTGCTCCAGTAACCAGGCCCACATGAGTATTGGGTGTTCTGTGGTCCAAAGGCACCTAAGAATGCCCTGTGTACAAAGGACTTTGGGTCATTTATAAGCAAATGAGTGCACAGATCCCTCATTTTACTTTGCTACTTGGCCAAAATCCTTAAAGTTGGTCTGAAGTGTCCCAGGCCAGGGGATAGTTTCCTTGCATCAGATCTCATTAGGAGATCTATTACCTAATAGATATATGAACTTCACCCTCCTGCCTACCCCATCCCCTCAACACTTAGCTTGGATAGCCCTTCACCAGACACTTGCTCAACTCATTAACTCTAACGTAGCCTGTCACCCTTTCTCACTGAACGCACTGCCAGTCTCTGCACCCACTGCTGGCTCCTCACAGAATGGCTGCGGGTGGGGAGACAAACCCATCGTCTCTCTTCCATCGTCTCCCTTACACCCTGAATTATCACAGGGTGCCAGAGAGGGAACAGGTAACTGTGGGCTTGTCTTTGACCATCTGCTGGGCTCTACAGCTCTTGGAAAGGCGTACCGCATGACCTTGGGTGGGAGCCCCGGAAGCAGCAGGTAGCTCAGTGTTTTCTCTTGCTCTCCTGCAGAGACATTCCCTTCTCCATCATCTACTTCCCACTGTTTGCCAACCTTAACAACCTTGGGATCAACGAGTGTACCGGGAAGGCCTCCTTTGCTCATTCCTTTATGTCAGGCTGTGTTGCGGGTTCCATAGCTGCTGTCACAGTAACACCTCTGGATGGTAAGTGCATCAGAGATGAGGGTCTTCAAGGGTTGCTTTACAAATTAGATAGCTGTATAGTTGTCTATAGGATAAATAGGAATCTTCCACTTTCAGGACAGAAATGAAACAGTTCCAACCTGAAACCCCTCTTGGGTCACAACCTGTGGTCACTGGCAGAAACTCACCAAGAGTCTTCCCAGATAAAGTGGCAACAGTGAGACCATTGCTCTATTTCTTATCACCGACAAATCCCTTCACCTCCTAGGTGCTGATTTCATTAGATTTTTGTTCCTCGAGGTGGGGGCAGTTAAAATCTAAAAGGCTAAAGGCAGGAGTTAAGCAGTATGGGAAGAACAGGCTTCTCCTGTCCTCAGGGCTATACTCGGCTGCTCCAACAGGCAGGTGGACCCTCACACTTTTCCTACAGAAACTATGTCATTTCTAATTCCTCCAGGAAGATCTTCTATTCCAGATCACACAATGGCAGAGCTGGCCTCAGGATTCCGTTTTCTCTACACTGGCTCTGCTAGGAAACCACTTCGTGTGGAGGATAGGATGCCAAAAGCAAGACGTTCATTACTTATTTTAACTTTTGCTTTAGTTTTGAAAACTCGAATCCAAACCCTCAAAAAAGGCCTGGGTGAGGACAGCTACAGTGGGATCACCGACTGCGCCAGGTGAGAGCCCTGTCGCCCCTCACAGGCCCTCACAGGCTGCGTCCATGTCTACCTACACCCCACCTAGGGCAACAGTTTATCACCGCACTACGCTGAGCTCTGGATTTCTTTGAGATCTGCTCCTTCCCCTCACCTCTCAACAGAAACAGGATGTAGAGGGAGCTTTTTTCTCCTTGCATCCCTGCAGCATCTTTCTCCCAGAAAGACAGGTTGAACCACTTTCCCAGGGCTCAGCCCGGCTGCTTAGTAACCAGACTGCACACACATGATGGGTGGGGCAAGGCTCCCACAGGCCCGGGAAGTGCTATTGCTGTGAAAAATGACATCTACCTTCCGTGGAGAGATGTGCACATGTTGGAGGAGAGTGGATACTTCACACTGTCTGCAGTGCGCTCCTGTCAATCAGCTCACAGGGCTCTTCTCTCTCTGCAGGAAAATCTGGATTCAGGAGGGACCATCCGCCCTCATGAAGGGAGCAGGCTGCCGGGCCCTGGTCATAGCCCCTCTCTTTGGGATTGCCCAAGGGGTCTACTTCATTGGTATTGGAGAGCGGATCTTAAAGTGTTTCGAGTAGAGAGCTGGAGTTCAAGTCCCTTTACTTGCTGCCAGCTCTCTAGCATATTCTACTTAGAGAGGGATGAGCGAGACGCCCCCCATGTCATACTCTGTCCTCTAACCTGTAGTGCTACTCACTCTCAGAAGACACACTCTTATCCCAATAAGCAAGCTGGGTATGGTCCCGTTCTCCCTTCGTGATATCCACATCTGTTTTTTGGCGGGGTTATAGCTACCAGGGAGCTTCAGAAGCCCTTAAGCACCTACTTTTCAACAGCAAACATAGTATGTGCTTGGGGTGTATTAACTGCGGGACCCTAACACATAGTAAGATAGAGGGGTTGTTTCTCCATTTTACGTTTCTAGTTCACACTCAAACTCCATACACTTGAGTCAGTTTGAAGATTCAGTGTTATTTCTGAGTTAAATAACTTATGGTTAGTTCTAGCACTGATTTGGGGGAAAAGGAGGATCAGAAGTTCAAGGGGACCATGAAAGCCCTCAAAGTCAGCACCTTGTTCAAAACCAAGCAGCTGAGAGATTAGGCCGATGAGCGAACTGGGCTGTCAGGGCGGCTGTCCTGCACCACACAGATTCTCACAGAACAATGTCCATGGAACATGGTATTAAATAAAACTGATTAAACTCTCGTCTTTTTTAAAATTTTTTTTTTCAACGTTTATTTATTTTTGGGACAGAGAGAGACAGAGCATGAACGGGCGAGGGGCAGAGAGAGAGGGAGACACAGAATCGGAAACAGGCTCCAGGCTCCGAGCCATTAGCCCAGAGCCCGACGCGGGGCTCGAACTCACGGACCGCGAGATCGTGACCTGGCTGAAGTCGGACGCTTAACCGACTGCGCCACCCAGGCGCCCCTAAACTCTCGTCTTGTAATTAGTGGGAGCAGTAGACCCGCTGCAATGGATTGTTTTCCCTCCACCTTTCCCCATCCATCCCAGAACCAAAATGCATGAAAATGAGCTCTGAGGCAGGTCTTTAGCACATACCCTTCAAATCACCACTCATGAGGTCAGAGGACAGCCATGGGGATACTTTAAGTTACACTGGGTTTGAAGTCTTGACCCCATCATTTCCTAACTGCATCACCTTGAGGAATGGGATCCACTGTGACAGTTCCCATGCACCAGTGCCTTCGCCAGAGGGCTGCCACAGAGAAATGCTATCAGCATGCAGGCTCAAGTCTTAGGTAAAAAATGCCTGTTCCGAGAATTGGTATTTACATTAGTCCCCATCTAATCTCACTTATGTTAATGAAAAAACGGCCAGCCTCAGTAGCCTCATTCTCTCTAGAGAAGCCCACATTGGAGTCTGGCTGCAGAGACAGACCCGAGTTAGATTGCAACTCTGCCTACCGGTAAGATCTTGGGCAGTTATTAGTCGTCATCTGAGAAAAAAATAAAGAACAAGGAGAGGAAGAAAAGGCCCTTTGTGAACGGGTTTAGGCCTAACACACAGTAACCCTTCTCCTCCAATAAGCCCCTAGATGCTTTTCTTTTCTGACTCTGCCAAAGCTAATAAAACTATTTCCTCAATAAAGCTGTCGAACCCTCCGGAGGACAGGTAATATTGAACACCTGTGCGTGTGGTGTGTGTGAAAGATCCTAAGGGGCTACAAGGAACACCTCTGGATAAGGGCCTGGTAAAAGTGAGCAGGAAGTGCCAGAGGACACAGAGGGTTAATGGTTTCAAGTAGTGACAGCTGTTGACCAGCAAATGCTATGGGGATTAGGAAAATGCTGCTTATCTAGATACCTCAGGAAGAACTGGACCCTCTCAAACGACAAACTTGTAGAACCCTGCATAATAAAACACAGTGAAATCCATGTAAACCTTTTGTTTTAATAAATAAAACATATTCATGGCTTAGATTTTAAATCACATTTACAGATGAGGAACACTTCTAGGCCCAAACAGGTTAACAGTGAAGCTACTACTGCTGGAAGGAATGCGTGCCCCCACCCCCCACCATGCATTTTAAGCCTAAAAGCAGAGATTTAATATCAGAGAACACTATACACGTCACCCTCTAGACTGGAGAACTGAAATCAGAGGAAGAGCAAAGACTTGGTGAAGCTCCCATAACCACCATCTGATACCCTCACCTTCATGCTACAGAAGCAAATGAAAGCTGTGCTACTTTTAGAGTAGCTAGAAGGAGGTTTCCTGATTACATTAAGTGGAACTTGCTCTCATTGTTAACAATTAGGCCATAGGCATTAGCTACAGAAGAGTATCCACTGATAAATACAGAATATTAGAATATCAGAGTATCCACTGATAAATACAGGAAGAGGAAGCCACACAGATATCTTGTTTCTTCAAATATTAGAAACTTCCACATCACAGCCAGAGAGCAGTGAATCAACTCCACCTCTCCCAAAGGCTTAGTCCAGAAACTTCCTGTTGGCATTTGCACCAAATAAGGCTCCCCGAACTTCTGGCATCATCTGTGAAGAAATAAGTTCTTTAATAGGGAAGTGTTGTCAACTGGAAAATATGGAAAGAACTGCACATCTTAACTGCAAGTGGAGAGTCACTGACCCTTACGTGGCTGGGAAAGAAATCACAAAGCTACGTGCTTTGTGTAAGGACCAATCTGTCCTTACTTATCCAAAAAACTATTAACAGAATCCTTGGCGAGAAACTTAACCAATCGCAAATTTGTGGTTATGACTGACTGCTTAAGGGGATGAAGAAAAAAAACTATAACTAAAGCCATTATCGTTTAAGGCATCTTTTTTTTTTTTTTTTTAAAGTAATCTCTACATCCAATGTGGGGCTCGAACACACAACCCCGAGACCAAGAGTCCCACACTACCGATTGAGCCAGGCGCATGCCCGTATGGCTTAAGGCTTCTGTTACTCTGTGATGTAGGGAGAAGAGATGATCCCTTAACAATACTCTGGATCAGCTATGTTTCTTTCAACAGTTACTAGTGCCTACTATGTGCCAAGCAGAACACACATAATGCCAGTTTGTAATGAGGCACTCATTTGTACGGCAACTGAAAAATCCTTAGGATGTAAGTTCAAACTTCTAAGGCTATGCTGTCCGACAGAGGCCACTAGCCACATTTGGTTGTTACTGTGCATTTGAAATATGGTCAGTGCAACCATGGGACTCATTTTTTAATTCTACTTAATTTTAATTTATTCATATGTGGGTAGTGGCTACTCTAATGGGAAACACAGCTTTACGGTGTAAGTTACCAGCAGATGATACTCTAGGTCAAAGTGCTTTCACTGTAAGACAAGTTAGCAGCCACAGCAGCAGACTACCACTGCTGAAAGAGGCCCCACATTTTGAGATAACTGGATTTTCCTGGCTTGTTTCCTAGAGCTCATTTGTGCAAACCTGGAAACATCTGGAGAGCCAGCAGCCCTATGGGAATTCCTTTAAACAATATTTACTTTAGATCCCACCATTATTACTGGAGAAAAGGACTCTGCTCAGCACCTCTACATGTAGTAAAATGTTTACATTAGAATCCTAAATAAACCTTCATTCAACCCTAAATCCACTCTCACGTAAATGGTATCACCTCAGTAAATGCCACTAAGTGCCCACTGCCCATTCAAGAAAATGCCACAAAATGTGGAAAGAGTGACAAACCCCAAATACCAGGGAATGGACATATGTTCTCTGTACCACTTCAAAGTAACAACAGACCAACTAATAAGAAGTATTCCCACACTCACCTGCTGGGCTATGAGATCCAGCCGGCTTTCTAGGGTATTGGAAACTTTTATTTTACGATCTCCATTATAGATCTCAACTCCACCAGCTCTACAAAGAACACAGGAAATAACAATTTTTATAGATTTGAGGAAGACAGACACATGGTACATTTACTTTCTTCCCTTGGAAGAAAGCTGTTTTGGTGTATGGAGCGTCTAAATACTATAAGGGACCAATAAACATAAGCAATAACTTAAAAGTAATTCAAAAAGCCTCTGAGGATTTAAGGTATGGATGGTGATAATAACTGTCACTTACCAAGTGACTGCTATGTGCCAATCTGATTTTATGCTTAGCACCTAACTTAATTCTAACAACCAGCCCTCCTCAACAAAATGGAAAGGGGGAGGATTTGGTCCCATTTTGCATATCAATGGAGTCCTCATCTGAATATTTCTTAAATGCCCAATCCTGCTAATTACCAGCAAGTACTGATAAAGCAATATTCATAACTGCACTGTATATCAGATTAAAGGTACAACAGCAATATTGTGCCAAACTTGCCCTTAGAAAATTCTGCCTCTAGGGGCGCCTGAGTGGCTCAGTCAATTGAGCACCCAAATTCAGCTTAGGAAAAAAAAAAAAAAAAAAAAAAAAAAAAAAATTCAGCTTAGGGCATCTCACGGTTTGTGGGTTCAAGTCCTGTGTCGGGCTCTGTGATAACAGCTCAGAGCCTGGAGCCTGCTTCAGATTCTGTGTCTCCCTCTCTCTCTCCCTCTCTCTCTGCCTCTTCCCCACCCACACTCTGTCTCTCAAAAATAAACAAACATTAAAAAAAATTTAAAAATTAAAAAAACAAAGAAAGAAAGAAAGTCCTGCCTCTAGAGGCACCTGAGTGGCTCAGTCCATTAAACATCCAACTCTTGATTTTGGATCAGGTCTCACGTAATCTCATGGTTGTGAGACTGAGCTCTGAGTTGGGCTCTGTGCTGAGTGTGGAGTCTGCCTAAGATTTTCTCTCTCTCTCTCTCTCTCTCTCTCTCTCCCCCCCTCCCTCCCTCCACCCTTTCCCCACCTACGCAAGCGCACTCTTTCTCAAAGAAAAAAAAAAGGTCTGCCTCTAGACACAACTCATTTCTTCTTCTTGCTTTGTGTTTATTTTTGTTTCGTAATCTTTTTTTTTAAGTTTATTTATTTACTGAGAGAGAGACTGAGGGAGTATGAGCAGGGGAGGGGCAGAGAGAGAGAATCTCAAGCAGCCTCCACACTGGGTATAAGGGGCTCCATCTCATGACTGTGAGATCATGATCTGAGCCAAAATCAAGAGTCTGACGCTTAACTGACTGAGCCACCCAGGTGCCCCAATTTTTGTTTACTCTTGTTTAGTAATCTCTCCAACATGGGGCTCGAACCCACAAACCCAAGGATCAAGAGTCACATGCTCCTTTGACTAAGCCAGCCAGGTGCCCCAAGCCACACCTCACTTCTGTCATTTCTAAAGTTTCTAGCACTTAGAGGCTTAAGGCATATAATAGGCCAACTCTTAAAAGGAGCTCCCCGGGAATGACATTCTTTTACTACATTAGAGTTTTATGAAATAATTTTATTAAATGAGCAAGCTATATGACAAAGCCTGGGAAAAGGTTTTGCAAATTTTCTTTGAAAAATTTTAATGGACTATTACGTTAATATTATTTTCTTACTCTGTCCTCCCTCCCCCTGGCATTTCTTTGTTTAATCTACCTTTGGTTTCTCTAAACAGACTATATCCTTCATAAGGACATGGTTGGTTCTTTGCCGAAATCCTGACCCCAATGTCTGTGAGAGAATATTTTGTCCTCACAGAGGGAGTAAGGAGGAAGACCACCACTGTCTGAGAATATCGACTGTGTGCCAGGCACTCATAGAATGGAAAGCCGAGGGCTGCCCACAACTTCTGTCTTCACAGCAACCCCACCAGTGTCTAGGTATCCTCACCATTTTACAAACAGGAAAACAGGTTTAAAGAGATTCAATAGAATGAACTGATTGAATAAAACAACAATATTTAAAATTCTACTTCAAATTAGCACTAGAGTAAGTCTGCAGTTCCTTATCTACATTTCTGAAATTCAAAAAGCAGTCAGAACAGAAGTCTAATTTGTGTGTCTCCACAAGCTGAACTGATCTCTAGTACTTGGCAGCTAATGACTTAGTGAATCTTTATGTATTTACCCCTTGTAGTGTGAATATTCCTAGTTTCCCATTCAGAAATATTAATGTATTTGATCACAGGTGTGATGCCTCAGACCCTGTTGGAGATATTATGTAATGTGTAGCATATGCACTTTATTGCTTTTCTAAACGCATATTCAAAACATCTGGCCCCCAAAGGTTTCAGGACTGAAACCCATTATTTACCAGACTCTGAACCAAATGTCTTATGTCCTGTCTGCTTAATCTCCATAACAATGATCATCTGCCAGTTGAATAACTATGTATATTGCATGTGCCAGGATTGCATTAAGTGCTGTATGGACATTATCTCATTTAAGCTTCCAAGAATTCTGTGAGGCAAGAATTCATTCCAATTTAGAGGTGAGGAAATAAGTCTCCGTGAAATTAAGTAACTAGTCCAAAAGTACCTAGCTAGTATGTGGCAGAGTGGAGAATCAAGCCTAAATCTGACAATACTGAAGCTTTTGTCACCAGCTTATACACCTTGGTATATAAAGCATTTTCACATGTACTATCTCATCTCTTTTCCTCAGTTCATGAAACAAAAAAGCTAAAAGCATTGGCTCTATTTTACAAATGATGGCAATCAGTATCCAGGTCCCATAGCTAACAAAAGGCTGACTCGGGACTCAAACCTACATCTGGTGCTCTTTCGACTAGGTTCACATGTCTCAAGGACTTTCTGCAATGTTAGTCAATGTGTGCCTACGCAGCATCAGACACACAGACGCAATCAAGGAAATGACCTTGGCTGACCTTGTCAGGAGTTCCTGTTGCCTATCCCAACTGCACCAAGCTTATTAGGGATGCTGAAGAAATGTCCTGTCATTTCCTCACAGCAGAAGTACCACTGGTATTTGCAATTCTATATCTAAGGAACCTAACTATTAGAAAGTTCTATTCGTCTATACAGTAGTCACTGTTATATGGGATTACTTTCCTTATTTCCAAGAAACTTAGAGGTAACAATTCTCTTCCTTAGCATCTGATACAGAGATGTGGACCCAGCTTTGAGTTCTGGGTAAAGAATTAGTGCTACCTCTCTGCAGAATAAACTAAGTGCCCATACGAAGCAGGATGTTTAGAGTATGTCCAGCTGTTTAACAAGAGGGAACAACACAGTAGTGACAGGAAAAAAAAAAACAGCAATAATTACAAGTGGAACACCACCACACCTCCATTCTTGTTAGTAAAGAGTGCCTTGGAGAAAACTTTAAAAAAGACTCAGCACAGAAGCCATTCTCACAGTGAAAGAAGCTTAGATGTTAAAAGCAGAATACTCCTTACATTTCCTCAGGCAGATAGGCCTCCTGATCAATTTGGACATCAACATCTTTTTTGGTGGCAATTTTGTACATAGGAATCGCTTTTTGCACTGCAGCCTGAAAAACAGAAAACAAGAGGTTTTAGTAGAGACTCAGCAACAGGTATCAAAAAAAAAATCAGCCAACTATACAAGCAAGGGTATTCCTATTTATCCAGTAAAAGAATAGATGCACTGCTGGTGGGAACATAAATGATGCAGCTGCTGTGGAAAATGGTATGGCAGTTCCTCAAAAAAAAATTAAACTCTGAATTACCATATGATCCAGCAATTCTATCTCTGAGTATATATCCAAAAGTGAAAGGAGACACTTGAACAGGTATTAATACAACCACGTTCACAGCAGCATTATTCAATTGCCAAAAGGTAGGTAGAAACAACCCAAGTGTTTAACAGATGCATGGATAAACAAAAGATATATGCATATAATTCAGCCTTAAAAAGGAAGGAAATTTGGGGTGCCCTGGTGGCTCAGTTGGTTGAATGTCCAACTCTTGATTTCAGCTCAGATCATGATCTCATGGTTCCGGAGTTCCAGCCCTGAGTTGGGTTCTGCGCTGACAGCGTGGAGCCTGCTTGGGATTCTTTGTCTCCCCTTCTCTCTGCCACTCTCCTGCTCATGCTCACCCTCCCCTCCTCTCTCAAAGCAAATAAACATTAAAAAAAAGGGAGGTGGGGGGGGAGATAATTCTGACACATGCTACCACATGACGAACCTCGAAAACCTCACAAAAGGACAAATACTGTATGATTCTACCAGTAAGAGGTACACAGTGTAGTCAAATTCAAAGAGACAGAAAGTAGAATGGTGGCTACCAGGGATTACAGATAGGGGAATGGGGAGTCAGTGCTTAATGGGGACATAATTTCAGTTTGGGAAAATGAAAATGTTCCGGAGAGGGATGGGGTGATGGGGTGATGACTGCACAACAGTGTACACGTACTTAAGGCCACTGTACAGCTAGAATGCTAATTTTATACCAAGTACATTTTATAATTTTAAAAACAAATGAGCACATCAGGAGGAAAAAAATGCTATACTGCAATTAGGGTGATAAAATGTAATTAGTGGAAAGTCCTATCTAAATAATATTCTGTGGGAGTAGACATGTAAATAACATTTTCTAAAAGGAACTTTAGTTGGAAGCTCAGACCTGCCTCCATAGAATGCTTATCACCCTGGCAAACTCTCCAGTACGTCTAGCTTTCTGTTTTACAAGTTCATACATGAGGCTGTCAGCACAAACATGAGTTCAGGTTACTGGGATGATTTATAAACTAGAATCACAATTTATTTTTTTTATTTTAGAGAAAGAGCATGTGAGTGTGCGAGCAGGGGGGTAGGGAAGCGCGCAGAGAGAGAGAGAGAGAGAGAGAGAGAGAGAGAGAGAGAGAGAGAGAGAGAGACTATATTAACCACACGCTGAGCGTGGACCTGACTCAGAGCTCAATCCCACAACCCTGGGATCTTGACCTGAGCCAAAATCAAGAGTCAGACGCTTAATGACTGAGCCACCCAGGTGCCCCTAGAATCACACTTAATTAATTTATAGTGGAGAGTGAGAGGAATCAACACCTGTGTTCTCCAGCTGGCACTTTTTCTTTCCTAGAAGACAAGTTGCTTGAGAAACAAATTATAGTAAGAATGCAAATATATTATGTACTATTAAGTGTACTAATTTACAATAAGAAATATAATTGCTGGGGCGCCTGGGTGGCGCGTCGGTTAAGCGTCCGACTTCAGCCAGGTCACGATCTCGCGGTCTGTGAGTTTGAGCCCCGCGTCAGGCTCTGGGCTGATGGCTCAGAGCCTGGAGCCTGTTTCCGATTCTGTGTCTCCCTCTCTCTCTGCCTCTCCCCCGTTCATGCTCTGTCTCTCTCTGTCCCAAAAATAAATAAACGTTGAAAAAAAAAAATTAAAAAAAAAAAAAAAAGAAATATAATTGCTAAGGAAATGTTAGCTAGGGGAGGCTGGGTGGCTCAGTCGGTTAAGCTTTGGACTCTGGCTCAGGTCATGATCTTGTGGTTTGTGATTTGAAGCCCCACATCTGGTGAACTCAAGCCCTGTTTTGGGTGAGCCCCACTTCTCTCTCTCCCTCTCTCTCAAAAACAAAACAAAACAAAAAAACAAAATAAATATAATTGCTAAGGGATCAAGCACTCAATCCTTTCCTGAAAGCAAACTGCATGGAAATATTTTATTTTTTTAAAGTTTTATTTAAATAACCTCTACACCCAACATGGGGTTCGAACTCACAATCCCAAGATCGAGTCACATGCTCTTCTGACTGAGCCAGCACTCCACATGAAAGAATTTTAATCTGAAGAGCAACACAATGACACAGAATCAGAGCTAGGAGAGCTCATTCTGATTCAAGGTCCTTTGGTCTAGAGCATCCTTCTAATGCTACAGCCTGTATGTACCTGCCATGGTGCCAGCAGTCACCCCTCACACTGGGGCATATTCTCCGTTGGACAGGACATGGAGGAACAACTTAGTATTTGCCTCTGGGCCTGCAGCTATATTTTCACTGCTGACCAACCTTTTTTTCTGGTACCCACATTATTACTTCAAGTATAGGAATACACTGGGTTACAGCCAAACTTTGCTAGTCTGGGAGTAGTGTGCCTCTTTTAGATGGTACTGTCTGCCCATCTTTGTTCCAATCCAGTATGGACTGTTTTTATTGCTGAACTTTCAGAACATTATGATACTACAATGTTCCCAGAAAGGGAAGAGGGTACTAACTCAGTTGGGGCAATTTGACCTCTTTATGAAAAGAAATCAAGAGGCTTAGGTACACTTAATGTCCATAATGTGTTAAGATATCCCTAATTTCCATGGTTGAGCTGTCATCTATTTAAAGCATGCAATATAATCTCTAACATTTCAATGTATTAAAAAAAAAATAGATGTCTTCTTTAAGCTCTTTACCTTTACCAGAGGGAAATCCTGTTTCCTGCAACGAACAATCATTCGCGGCTCCAACAATTGGTACAAACCCTTTAAAACACAATCAGATTCAATTAGTAGGAAATGCAATTCATAAAACCCAATACCAAACAAAATATTTTTATAATTCTTTCATGTAATTTGGAAAAAGAACACACAGTATGAGAACATGATAAAAAGCTTTTGATATCACAAATGAGATAAATACACCCAACATTCCAGTGGTAGAAACAAAATTTATATGGGAATCTTCTCTTACATCAACTAGGCAGAGGCCAAATGTTATTGTAATTAACGTAAGTAAAATAAGAATTCACAAACAAGCAGCAAACATTTAAGATGCATACTGTCTCTGGTCTGAGCCTCATAATTTAAAGCAAGTATTTTAGTGGTGCAATCAAATTAAGGAAGTTTAAGGCCGGAGGTTGCAAGCATATTTGACCCTTGAGTTCTAAAGGACTAGTAAGACTATATAAAAGAGTGGTAAAGTCTGGAAGTCTTAACCACCAGACTTTACTGTCCTCCCATGCATTTGTCTATTAGACAAGGAAAAGAGCGAAAGGAAGAAAGCTGAGATGACAAAACAGATCTGGTCTCTTAACACATCTTATTGATAACCTATAAAGTTACCTGGAGCACCAGACCATCCAGCAGCACCTGGTACCTGGTTGTATCTTTTACCACTTTGCTGAGTCTTTGTTTTGCTTCATTTAGTAGGTCCTACAAAGAGCAGAGAAGAATAAGTTTCTGGGTCATCAGCTCAGAACCCACCGTGAGGATGGTCCTGGCTCACACCCAATTGCTTCACATTATATTACTGTTTTCATTCAAAACACATTCCAAGACAGATGATAAACCAGATGTCATACCAAGTCCTATATGTCAATACAAGGAAGCATGAAGAATCATCCATAACTCCTGGGGAGTTCACACTCAAGCAGAATAGCCCAGATTATCAATCAATTCAGAAATCTACAAAACTAACATAGAAAGAGCTACATGGTAAAGATTTTAAAAGCAAGCTATTAGGACAATTGTGCAATAGGATTATATTTTTTATTAGGAAAAACACAAATAATATCTGGATAGATAGCAAAGCGTCAACAATGTTTACCTCTGGGAGGCTAGGTTATCAATGATTTCAATTTTCTTTTTTAAGTGTTTATTTAAATTCCAGTTAGTTAACATACAGTATAATAAGTTTCAGGTGTACAATATAGTGATTCAACATGTCCGTATAACACCTGGTGCTCATCAGCAGTGCCCTCCTTAATTCCTATCACCTACTTAACCCATCCCCTCACCCACCAATGGTTTCAGTGTTCTTTATGCTAGTTTGTATTTTCTAAGTTTTTATTTATTTATTTTTGAGAGACAGAGAGAGAAAGAGCAGAGGAGGGGCAGAGAGAGAGGGACAGAGAGAGAATCCTAAGCAGGCTCCACACTGTCAATACAGAGCCCATTGAGGGGCTTGAATTCACAAACCATGAGATCATGACCTGAGCTGAAACCAAGAGTCGGATGCTTAACTAACTGAGCCACCCAGGTGCCCCTGTATTTTCTATAATAAACATTGACTTCTATAATAAAAGTAACTAAAATAAAAATTAAAAGGGATTATTAGGAAACATAACAAAGAGAACACATTGGAAATCATTCATTAAGTAACAAGCATTTATTGGCTTACTGGCAAAAAACGGAGTCTCGTCTTTTAAAAGGCAGAGATAATGCCTCTTAAATTCTCCGACACAGTCTATTCTAGTTAGTATAATCCTTGGAAAGTTATGTTTTTTGGTGTTTTAAGGAGGAAGGAGAGACACATGCTCACCTAGAGACCAGAATTTGGGGAGAGAGGGTGGAGAGGAGGAAGTGGCCCTCTATGTTGAAAAGCCCTTTGTTCTGAGAGTCACCTTTCATCCCCACCCCTCTGAGAACCACTGCCATGCAGGACACCTGCAGTGAGCTCTTGCTCCACAATGGGCGCCTAGGTGAGGGCATTCGTATGACATTCAAATCACACATCTAATTTCAAGCAAATGTTTCTTTCATCATTTGACATTCACTAGTGCAAATACACCAAGATTTATTAAAAAAAAAATCAGAAGTATTCACTTTAGTGCCAATTAAAAAAAAGCTTTTAATAGAAAGTAAAATAAATTCAAAGACTTCAATAGCACCACTTCAATCGTATCATGGTATGAGCCTGGGTGGCTCAGTTGGTTAGGTGTCTTCTCAGAAGACTGGCTCGGCTCATGAGCTCACAGTTCATGGGCTCGAGCCTCCCGCGTCGGGCTCTGTGCTGACAGCTCAGAGCCTGGAGCCTGCTTCAGATCCTGTGTCTCCCTCTCTTTCTGTTCCTTCCCTGCTGGTGCTCTGTCTCTCAAAAATGAATAAATGTTTAAAAAAATTTTTTTTTTTTTAAGAAGAAGAATGGTGGCCCTTCACCTGTACAGACTAACTTTGCAAGCAATTTTCTGTCAATTTTGACATTAGACAACTAATCAAAGTTCAAACACATACATGCTTTCATATGAAGACTGTTTCTAACATACTAACAAATGAAAAACTAAACAATACGAGCATGCACTACTGTGGAAGATTTTTTTTCATTTTGGTCAATATACAGTACAAAATTTGTTTCTGTAGATTTCTTTTTGTTTTTTTAATGTTTATTTTTGAGAGAGAGCGTGAGCAGAGGAAGGGCATAGCAAGAAGGAGACACAGAATCTGAAGCAGGCTCCAGGTTCTGAGCTGTCAGCACAGAGCCTGACGTGGGGCTCGAACTCACGAGCCATGAGATCATGACCTGAACCAAAGTCGAACACTCAAGCCATTCAGGTGCCTCACTGTAGATTTCTAATCTGTGGCTGGACACCCCCAAAAATTTCATGAAGGTGTTCTGAGAATCCATGTCATTAGAGTTTATAATGCGAACTACTTAAAATTTCTCTTTTTCTGGGGCGCCTGGGTGGCGCAGTCGGTTAAGCGTCCGACTTCAGCCAGGTCACGATCTTGCGGTCCGTGGGTTCGAGCCCCGCGTCGGGCTCTGGGCTGATGGCTCAGAGCCTGGAGCCTGTTTCTGATTCTGTGTCTCCCTCTCTCTCTGCACCTCCCCCGTTCATGCTCTGTCTCTCTCTATCCCAAAAATAAATAAACGTTGAAAAAAAAAATTAAAAAAAGAAATTTCTCTTTTTCAAAAGCAAATAAAATAGTTGAAAAAAATTCTAATTCACATATTATTATACACCTTAAGATTATCTTCACTGAATTCAACATCTGTACAAAAGACCTTATACTGATTACAATGTCTCTAGAACATCCATAACTAAGGGAAAACAAAAATACAGTGGTAGTATATCCAAGTTGACTTTCTGTTTATCTGAAAACAAAGACTAACCACATGTACAGTGAGTTATTTGCAAAGAAATGCTTGTTATAAAGCTGCCCAAATGCTCTTATGTTGTTATTAGAGCGCTTTCCTCCCCAAATTATGTAAATGGGTTGATCCAAAATGCAAGGATTCCAAACATCAAGTGATGACTGCAGTTTGTCTCCTTTAGAAACTTTTAACACGAATATAGTTTACCTATTCTTGTATTTCAGTCTATGTTACAATATATACTCTGTCCCCAAACCAAACATGACCAAATGCCATTCACTGGTCAATGATTCATACTTTTCATCTATAACTGTGTATGTGTATGTGTGTATATATACACATATATACATATGTATATATGTATGTGTGTGTATATGTATATATATGTATATGTGTGCATATATACACATACATACATACATATGTGTATATGCATGTATATATACACATATATACACATATACATACGTGTATATACACATACATACATATGTGTATATGTATATGTGTATATATATATGTATATATACACATACACATATTTTAATGTTTATTTATTTATTTTTAACATTTATTTTATTTTTGAGACAGAGAGAGACAGAGCATGAACGGGGGAGGGTCAAAGAGAGAGGGAGACACAGAATCTGAAACAGGCTCCAGGCTCTGAGCGGTCAGCACAGAGCCCAACGTGGGGCTTGAACTCGCATACCACGAGATCGTGACCTGAGCCGAAGTTGGACGCTTAACCGACTGAGCCACCCAGGCACCCCGTTAATGTTTATTTTTGAGAGAGACAGAGTGTGAGCAGGAAAGGAACAGAGAGAGAGTAAGACACAGAATCTGAAGCAGGCTCCAGGCTCTGAGCTGTCAGCACAGAGCCCAACACAGGGCTTGAACTCGTGAATTGCGAGATCATGACCTGAGCCAAAGTTGGATGCTTAACCGACTGAACCACCCAGGTGCCCGACTTATATTTTTAAAGATTATTAATTTTGAGAGAGAGAGAAAGAGAGAGAGAACGCAAGTGGGGAAGGGCAGAGAGAAAGAATCCCAAGCAGGCTCTACACTGCTAGCCTGGTGCCCAATACAGGGCTTGAACTCACAAACCATGAGATCATGACCTGAGCCGAAGTCAGACAGTTAATTGACTGAGCCACCCAGGTGCCCCCACTTTTAATTAATTATCATATATATATTTTTTAAGTTTATTTGAGAGAGAGAGAGAGAGAACGTGCTCGCACACATGGGGGAGGAGTAGAGAGAGGGAGAGAAAGAATCCCAAGCAGTCTTCTGTCAGCACAGAGCCGGAGGTGGGGCTCGACCCCCTGAAATATGAGATCATGACCTGAGCTAAAACCAAGAATCAGATGCTCAACCACCTGAGCCACCCAGGAACCCCAGCATAATTATATTTTAACTAGATTATACCACTTGTTAAATGGAAGATAGGAGTATTACAATTGTTTTAAACTTTAAAATGCAGTTTTAATATACTAATTAAGTTTTTTTCCCTAAAAGAAAAAAAAATCACTCTTTTATTACATTCTGCACAAAACTGAAAAAGTAGTTAAAATTCCCAGAGGAGTTTGCAAGATTCTAGTTCGTTAATAAATCAGAAAAGGATAGAAAGTTCTTTTACTGTTTCCCTGCTTATGACCCAAAGTAGGAGTCCTTTCCCAACAAGGCCCTATTGAGACATGGGCCCAAGTAACAGCAAAATAGTATAGTTTGAAGCCTGAAACACGTTAACAGGCATGTTTTGCTAAATTTACCTAAGCAAAACCAAGTACTTTTTTTTGTTACTGAAGTACAGTTGACATACAATGTTATATTCCTTTCAGGTGTGCTACCTAGTAACTGGACAATTCTACCCACTACTCAGTGTTCACCACCGTTAGTCACCATCTGTTACCATATGACATTACATTATTGACTATATTTCCTATGCTGTACTTTTCATCTCCATGACTTGACTTATATCTGTACCTCTTAATCCCCTTCACCTCACCCAACACCCTCCCTTCTAGCAACCACCAGTTTGTTCTCTGTATCTGTTTGTTCACTTGTTTGTTTTTCAAATTCCACATATAAGCAGAATCAAATGGTGCCTGTCTTTCTCAGACTCATTTCACTTGGCACAATAGTCTTTTATCCATCTACGTTGTCACAAATAGTTAAGATTTCTCTCTTTATGGTTAATATTCCATTGTGTATATACACCCCCTTCTTTATCTATTCATCTATCAATGGACATTTGGGACATTTGTCTTGGCTATTGTAAATAATGCTATAGTAGGGCTGCATATATCTTTTTGATTAGTGTTTCCATTTTCTTTGGGTAAATACCCTGTAGGAGAAGTACTGGATCATATGGTATTTCTCCTTTTAAAAAGATATTTTTATTATTTTTTAAGGTCATCTCTACACCCGATATGGGGCTTGAACTCATGACACTGAGATCAGAAGTCACATGCTCTACCAACTGAGCCAGCCAGGCATCCCTGGATCATATGGTATTTCTATTTTTAATTTTTTGAGGAACCTCCATACTGTTTTCTAGAATGGCTGCACCAGTTTACACTCCTTCCAACAGTGCATGAAGGTTCCCTTTTCTCCACACCCTTGCCACCACTTATTTCTTATCTTTTTGACAGTAGCCGTTCTGAAAGGTATGAGCTGATACTGTGGTTTTGATTTACATTTCCCTGATGATTACTGATATCGAACACCATTTTAAAAATGTCTATTTAGGTCCTCCACCCACTTTTTAACCAGATTATTTCAGGGAGGTGGTGTGGTGTTTAGGTGTAGAAGTTGTTTATGTATTTTTATATTTACCCTTTATTGAATGTATTACTTGCAAATATCTTCTCCCATTCAGTAAGCTCCCATTTTGGCTGTTTTGTTGTTGTTTTTTAAGTTTATTTTTTAAAATTTATTTTGAGAGAGAGAGAGTACATGGGAGGAGCAGAGAAAGGGGGAGAGAGAGAATCCCAAGCAGGTTTTGCACTATCAGCGCAGAGCCCAGTGTGGGGCTTGAACTCACAAACCATGAGCTTATGACCCGAGCTGAAGTCAAGAGTCAGACGCTTAACTGACTGAGCCACCCAGGTGCCCCCCTATTTTGTTTTAATGATGAAAAACAAATACATTTAAATTAACAACAAGGGCACCCAGCTGACTCAATCAGTGGACCATGCAACTCTTGATCTAAGGTTGTGAGTTTGAACCCCACATTGGGTATACAGATTAAAAATAAAATCTTAAAAAAAAAAAGTTAACAACAAAATGTCAAAAAGGACAATCCTTTTCCTTCTTCTAAGTATGTAATTATTAGACGATAGTCACTTTCTTTTTCACATTTTCCCCATGGTGGTATTATCTCAGTGGTTGTATCAGGTTGGCTTTATTTCCATTTGTTACAGAACATCAGCTAGCTTTTGCTTTAAAGCATTTATCTGACAGAGGTATTTCTATGGATAACCACTAATAAAGGAATCTACTAAAGAAACTGTAAGACTATTACCCTTTTAATACACTGAGTGTGATTAGCTTTTAAGATTTTTCTAGTCCCTCCATAAGAGACTCTTAGTTTAGTGAACAAACTGAGGGCTGATGGAGGGAAGTGGGCAGGAGGATGGGTTAAGTGGGTGATGGGTATTAAGGAGGGCACTTGTGATGAGCACTGGATGTTATACGTAAGTGATGAATCACTAAATTCTCCTGAAACCACAAATCAAATAAAAACAAAAACAAAAAACAAAGCCAAATAAAATAACCAACAAAAATGACTTTTCTAGTCCCTGAGGGCTCAAGAGAAAGTAAACCCTCAAAATCTCCCCCACAGCAACAGTCAATCTCAGATATATTCTACACAAAGCAGACTAAACCCTCAGAGCAAGAAATATTTAAACAGTAATCCATCTCCTCACAAAGACCTGGAGTCTGAAGACAGGGTTATAATTTTGAGTTAGTCCAGACACTGAAAGACATGATGACAGCAGTAATGTAAAAAACATTCTTTAAGTTCAAAGGAGGAAGAGCATAGATTTAAAAAGAAAAAAAAAAAAAAAGAAAGAAAGAAAGAAAAAGGTGGATCAATTTGTGAGGGGTTGGTGGGGGGGTTAAAGAAACTGGGTGGAATATGGTACCCTGACAAAACAATTAAAATTTCTTCCTTTTTTTTTTTTAGAATTAAAATTTCTATGTGAACATAGTGAAACTATTAAGAGGTGCTCAAAAATCAACCTCTAATTTTTAAATTTATTTTTAATGTTTTTATTTATTTTTGAGACAGAGAGACAGAACATGAGCAGGGGAGGGGCAGAGAGAGAGGGAGACACAGCATCTGAAGCAGGCTCCAGGCTCTAAGCTGTCAGCACAGAGCCTGATGTGGGGCTCGAACTCACAGACTGTGAGATCATGACCTGAGCTGAAGTCTGATGCTTAACCGACTGAGCCACCCAGGCGCCCCTCAACCTCTAATTTTAAGTGTCCATCAGAACAACCTAACCCCGAGAAGTATTATCACTTCAATCCCAACAGTCTGGTTAAGAAGTCATTTAAGGCTTCACACAATCTAGGAAGCTTATGAGCACAAGGATTTAAAGCATACACTCTGTAAGATGTTTGGCTGAAAGAAACTAGCCCCTCCTCATCGTGGAATCCCTCAAGCATTTTTCTCTGGGCTGGAATTGACCAATCAACTATGGTCAAGCAAAGAGGAGTGGAGTATGGAGATAGGTTTGCTGTAAGAGAATAAAATTAAATAAAGACGACTTGTAAAGAGCAATACTAGCCATCTGTAAAAGTAGCCCACTATGAAAAATCTGGAAATAGGTTAAGTGAGGACTTTTAACACCATCTAAAACTCCAATCAAGGAGGCAGGGAAGCCAGAATAAACCCAAACTCTAGCTAAGAAGGCTGAAACCTGACTGACATAAATTATACTGTCCCTTGAGTATTCCCATAACTTAAAAGATATGTCATCATAGGTGAAAGAGGCAAATTATGATCAACAATGGTACAAACCACTAATATCTTAGTGACACTCTTTGATACTAAATTCAAACTTTCTGGGGCACCTGGGTGGCTCAGTTGGTTAAGTGTCCAACTCTTGATATTGGCTCACAGTTTGTGAGATGGAGCCCCACATCAGGCTCTGTGCTGACAGTACGAAGCCTGCTTGGGATTCTCTCTCTCTCAAAATAAATAAACATTTAAAAAATAAATAAATTCCAACCTTCTGATTATCATCTGGCTCCCCAAGCAGCTTTTCCAAGGAGAGATGTGTAAATTACTGCAGTTCACATGTCAGTTTACATTTTATAATCAGTACTTTGGAAGGACATATCTGCCCACTTGAACCTGACTGCCTCTAACCTAACTGCCCTCTTAAACCTGACTGTTTTATAGGAAACAGAAGGTTCAAAGTGCTTAAAAAATTTGCCCACCGAATAGCTGATACCGGGAAACAGAAATTCAAATCTCACAGGAATTCCAAAGCTTGTGCTCTTAAACATCAGGGCAGGCAAGGAAAAAGGATAAACATCAGAGAAAATAACTACTAGAAATAAAATGTTTTCAAATAGCGAAATCCATTTAAGCAGGTATGTATGCTTTGATGAATATGTAACCCTGTCTGCTCTGTTTCCTCAGCCCTCTAGGCCTCTTACTGTGTTTGCTAAACTGTAAATTACTTGATGGTAAGAAGTTAGACTTGGCAAAGGGCTAAGGAAACACATGTCTTTAGAACTAAAATTATAGAAATGTTTATTTTCACAAAATTCTCACTATAAATTAAAAAAATAAAAGCTCAGCTGTACACTGAACTCAAGTTGCATGCTATAGAATACTTATAACTTTGTATCTGAGATCAATGCACCAGCAGCTCCCACAGCCCCGCTCCTTAGGAGGCCATGCACATGCTTCCAGTTCCTCACCACACACTTACGTACACCACACACTTTTCAGGCCATTACAGTCTGGCTTTCTGCCTTCATTAATCCAATGAAAGTGCTCTGGCAAAAGTCAGAAATGACACCTTGAATGCCAAATCTGTGCTCTACCTACTCTGATTCTTAGAAGCATTAGCTGCTATTTTAGATTCTCATTTTGTTCAAGTTTTCTGTTCCCTTAGCTTCTTATTCTTCTCCAACACGACTGCTTTTTTCTTCATGTTTCCTTAGCAATCCCTTATCTTCCTGCCTATTAAATATGATGCTTCTTGGGGGTACCTGGCTAGCTCAGTTGGTAGAGTATGCAACTCTTGATCTTGGGGTCATGAGTTTAAGCCCCACATTGAGTGCAGAGCTTACTTAATTAAAAAAAAAAAAAAAAAAAAAAAGATGCTTCTCAGTTTGTTTACTTGGCCCTATAATTCGACATCCACAACCTTGGTGATCTCATCCATTCCTTCAGCTCTACCTGGAATCAGTGTGCTGTCCATATAGAAGTTCCAACCTCTCAGGACGCCTGGCTGGCTTAGTCAGTGCAGTGTGCAACTCTTGATCTCAGGGCTATGGGTTCGAATCTCACAATGGGTGTAGAAATTACTTAAAAATAAAATTTTGGGGGGGCGCCTGGGTGGCGCAGTCGGTTAAGCGTCCGACTTCAACCAGGTCACGATCTCATGGTCCGTGAGTTCGAGCCCCGCGTCAGACTCTGGGCTGATGGCTCAGAGCCTGGAGCCTGTTTCCGATTCTGTGTCTCCCTCTCTCTCTGCCCCTCGCCCGTTCATGCTCTGTCTCTCTCTGTCCCAAAAATGAATAAACGTTGAAAAAAAAAAATTTTTTTAAATAAAAAAATAAAAAAAAAAAATAAAATTTTGGGGGCACCTGGGTGGCTCAGTAGGTTGAGCGTCCGACTTCGGCTCAGGTCATGATCTCGGTCTGTGGGTTCGAGCCCCGCATCGGGCTCTGTGCTGACAGCTCAGAGCCTGGAGCCTGTTTCAGATTCTGTGTCTCCCTCTCTCTCTGCCCCTCCCCGACTTGCACTCTGTCTCTGTCTCAAAAATAAATAAACATTAAAAAAAAATTTTTTTTAATAAAATAAAATAAAAACAAAAATAAAATTTTGGGGGTGCCTGGGTGGTTCAGTTGTTTAAGCATCAGACTCTTGATTTTTGCTCAGGTCATGATCTCAAGGTTTGTGAGTCCGAGCCCCATGATGGGCTCTGCAGTGATAGTGCGGAGCCTGCTCAGGATTCTTTCTCTCTGCCCCTCCAGCTCTCAAAAAAAAACAAAAAACAAAAAAACACAATCAACTTAAAACCACAACTCATACATAGCATACTAGGATATTAAATTCCACAAAAGCAGGAGCTAAATTTTATTATATCTCTAGTAATTAGAATCGTGCTTGCACCTGGTAAGAATTCAAATATTTGATAATAAATGATTAATCTAAATTTTAGATATTAATGGGGTGCCTGGATGGCTTAGGCGGTTAAGCAGCCGACTTTGGCTCAGGTCATGATCTCAGGGAGTTCAAGCTCTGCATCAGATGAGCTCCAGGCCCACTTTGAATAGTGCGGAGTCTGAGTGGAATTCTCTCTCACCCTCCCTCTCTGCCCCTTGCTCACTCGCACCCTCTCAAAAATAAGTGAATTTTTAAAAATCACTTAAAAATAAAAACTAAATAAATAAAAATAAAAGTACAATTTTTTTAAATTAAAAAAACAATACATGCTATAACCCTTGGCACTCATATTGAGGCCTGTTACTGAGATATTTTAAGTTACAGGTCTCTAAACTCTTGACTATACAAATAACAGCATCTACACAGTAGCTGACACAGTTGTCATTTTTGACTCCAGGCATATATCAAAGATGTAGCAACTTAAATAGTTCAGGGCTTTCTGAGCACTGGCACCAAACAGCTGGGAGAATATTTCAACTATCCAGACCAATTAAGAGAAGGGTCGCCACAGGAGGAGATGGGGTGGGGAAAGTGAAATAACACTTCTTTTTTTTTTTTTTTTTTTTCCCAACGTTTATTTATTTTTGGGACAGAGAGAGACAGAGCATGAACGGGGGAGGGGCAGAGAGAGAGGGAGACACAGAATCGGAAACAGGCTCCAGGCTCCGAGCCATCAGCCCAGAGCCTGACGCAGGGCTCGAACTCACGGACTGCGAGATCGTGACCCGGCTGAAGTCGGACGCTCAACCGACTGCGCCACCCAGGCGCCCCGAAGTAACACTTCTTAAACAAATACTATATCCCAAGTGTTAAGCTAGAGTATTTAAATGCATTCTTGCATTCGATCCTTATGAGAGCCTAAGAACCCTGTGTTTCAACTGGGCCAAGAGACTGATATTTGTTGGAATAAGCCTTATGGATTTGATTCCTTAAATTTTAAATTTTTATTTTAGAGAGAGAGTGTACGTGTGTAAGACAGAGGAGGGCAGAGAGAGAGAGAGAGAGAGAGAGAGAGAGAGAGAGAGAGAGAATCTTAACCAGTCTCCACACTTAGTACAGAGCCCAACTCAGGACTCGATCCCACAACCCTGGGATCATTACCCAAGCCAAAACCAAAAGTCAGATGCTCAACCAAGCTACCCTGGTATCCAATTCTTTAAATTTTTAATGTGCATGTAACACTACGTAAAAATAAATTTGATGTTTTAAATATTTTATTTAATTTTGAAGTTTATTTACTTTAAGAGAGATAGAAGGGCGCCTGGGTGGCACAGTCGGTTAAGCGTCCGACTTCAGCCAGGTCACGATCTCGCGGTCCGGGAGTTCGAGCCCCGCCTCAGGCTCTGGGCTGATGGCTCAGAGCCTGGAGCCTGTTTCCGATTCTGTGTCTCCCTCTCTCTGCCCCTCCCCCGTTCATGCTCTGTCTCTCTCTGTCCCAAAAATAAATAAACGTTGAAAAAAAAAATTAAAAAAAAAAAAAAAAGAGAGAGATAGAATAAGTGGGGGAGGGGCAAAGAGAGAGGGAGAGAGAGAATCCCAAGCAGGCTCCATGCTGTCAGTGCACAACCTGACATGGGGCTCGATCTCACAAACCACGAGATCACGACCTGAGCCGTTATCAAAAGTTGGACACTGAACCAACTGAGCCACCCATATGCCCCTTTATTTTTTAAAAGTAGGCTCCACACCTAACTTGGGGCTTGAACTCATGACCCCAAGATCAAGAGTTGCATGCTCTACCGAGTCAGCCAGGTACCCCAAAATAAATTTTACTTTTAAACAGTTTAAAAATTATTTTTAAAAAGAGAAAAACCCAGAGGCACCTGGGTGGCTCAGTCAGTTAAGTGTCTGACTTTGGTTTAGGTCATGATCTCACAGTTTGGGAGTTCGAGCCCCATGTCAAGCTCTGTGCTGACAGCTCAAGCCTGGAGCCTGCTTCGGATTCTGTGTCTCCCTCTCTCTCTGTCCCTTGGCCACTCATGCTCTGTCTCTCTCTCTCTCTCACTCTCTCAAAAATAAACAAACCTTAAAAAAAATTAAAATAAAAAAGAGAAAAACCCAGCCCTCTGAACCAAGCACCATAATTAATACATACCAAAGAGGAAATTGAGGGTCAGAAATAATAATTTACTCAAACTAATATGGCAAAGCTGAAAGACTTGTAAGCCCAAATTCTTTTACAACAAACTACCTTCCCTAAGCACATACTATTATTTTAAGAGAAGCGTATAAACTAGGTCAATCAATTCTGGTTGCTAAAGAAATCTGAATCCTGTGGAAAAAAATCAACCACTGGTTACTGAAACTCAACATTTTAGTGAAGACACTAGGTAACAACTACCCTCAGGTGTTAACATTTTGCAGTCAACATTTCCACAAAAAGCTGTCTAGTCCTCCTTTTATATTTTATAGAGTATGAACTATTCATTCCCATGTAACAAGATAATTTAGCAACACATTCCCTATTTTCCCATATTCCTAGAATTTAAAAGCATTCACATTTGAAGTGCTATGAAGGTTATGTTAATAAGCAATCTCTGTTGTCCTGAACTTCAGCCCCTCACTTAACATCCTGACAGACACATCCAACTGGAGATTTCTTGGCCCCTTAAAGTATGTCCAAAAGTAAGCTAGCTATTCTTTTTTTTGTTTTGTTTTTTTGTTTTTTGTTTGTTTGTTTGTTTGTTTGTTTTAAGCTAGCTATTCTTAAAAGACCTTGCCCTCCAGGAGCACCCGGGTGGCCCAGTCGGTTAAGCATCCAACTTCGGCCCAGGTCAGGATCTCACAGTTTGTGAGTTGGAGCCCCAGGTTGGCTTCTGCACTGACAGCTAGAGCCTGGAGCCTACTTCAGATTGTGTCTCTTTCTCCCTCTCTGCCCCTCCCCCACTTGTGTGTGCACATTCGCTCTCTCTCAAAAATAAACTTAAAAAAAAAAAAAAAGAGCTTGCCCTCCTAACTTCCCATTTCATTAACACAATCACCATTCTCCTAGTTAACCACATCTGAAATTCAGTATTTAGCACTGAACTTGGAAGAAGAGTTAGTCAGTAGTCAATGTCTGGAAAGTCTTCCTGCAAAATGTGTCAACACTGACACACTTATATTCGTTTGTGTTTCTTTAATCTTCTAAGAAAGTGGTATATTTTTAGGGCACCTGGGTGGCTCAGTCACTTAGGCATCCAACTCTTGATTTCAGCACAGGTCATGATCTCAGGATCATGAGATTGAACCCCCACATCAGGCTCCGTGATGGGCCTGGAGTCTGCTTGGGATTCTCCCTCTCCTTCTGCTCCCCTGCTTGCATGAACAGACACACTCTCTCAAACAAACAAACCAAAGAAAGGTATGTTTGCCATTTATTCAAATTTTATATTTTTAGTTTTATAGCTTTTTCATATGAATGCTGGCTTATTCACTAGCATTTACCCATAGTTTTTGTAACCATTTATCCGTAGTTTTTGTAACCACTACAAAGGAATCTACTTTTTATTTTACTTGCTAATTGGTTATTGTTGGTATATAGAAAAACTATTCATTTTTTATACTCTCTTTATAGCCAGTCACCACTTTGAACTAATCACTAGTTCTTACAGTTTTTCAGATGTTATATTTTTTGTATAGGCAATCATATCTGCAAAAAAAATTATTCCTTCTTAATTTGTGTATAATTCCTATTTCTCCACCTTAAAGGAATCTAAGGCCTCCACCACAATGAAGAACAGTGGAAACAGCAGGCATCCTTGTTGGTTCCTGAAATATAATTTATATGAATATTTTTTTTTCAGTAAACACTACACACAATGTGAGGCTCAAACTCACAACCCCGAGATCAAGACTCACATGCTCTCATGACTGAGCCAGTCAAGAGTCCCTAATTCAAATACCTTTAAACTTTCTCAACTAAATGTATGTTTCAGTAGGTTTCTGCCTTCTTCCTCAGATGACAATACTTCCCAAATGGCTATCTTGTGTCTAACCTCTTCCCTCTTATTTTTTTTTTTTAATATTTATTCATTTTTTGGGGCGCCTGGGTGGCGCAGTCGGTTAAGCGTCCGACTTCAGCCAGGTCACGATCTCGCGGTCCGTGAGTTCGAGCCCCGCATCGGGCTCTGGGCTGATGGCTTGGAGCCTGGAGCCTGTTTCCAATTCTGTGTCTCCCTCTCTCTCTGCCCCTCCCCTGTTCATGCTCTGTCTCTCTCTGTCCCAAAAATAAAAATAACCGTAGAAGAGGCTTGTTTAAAAAAAAAAAAAAAAAAAAAATTTTATTCATTTTTGAGACAGAGTGTGAGTGGAGGAGGGGCAAAGAGAGAGGGAGACCCAGAATCAGAAGCAGGCTCCAGGCTCCGAGCTGTCAGCACACAGCCCAACACAGGGCTCAAACTCATGGACTGTGAGATCATGACCTCACCTGAAGTCAAATGCTTAACTGACTGAGCCACCCAGGTGCTCCTAACCTCTTCCCTCTTAAATTTAGCCTACATACTCATACCATGAACCCTATTTATAATTCTCATAAAATAAAATAAAAACTTCAATAGCTTCTACTGAAAATAGGTGAAGCTCTTTTAGCCTTGCACTCTTGACCATAATTTTACTAATTTTATTCGTCCCTATCACCCTCACATACTGTATGGTCCACCCATAATGTGCTGTATAACCAAAAGAGTCTATACGCTCTGTGAGATCAGAGGGTCTTTGAAGACATGGCAAGATCTTATTCACTTTGTATTTACTACAACACCTAGTATAATGATTTGCTGACCAAAAGTTTTCTAAAAACCATTCACCTCCTTAATTAGCTAATGCTAACTAGTGCATTCTCTATAATAGGTAAATAAACACTTTACAATTTTATAATAGGGGCTAATTACTCACTGTAATAAGGTCATCTCTCGCTCTGAGGACTTTGAGCCTTGCTTGATTCATCAAATTAGACATCTGACTGCAAAAGATATGGAAAAATAGTAGCAGTACAGCATAAAAATATAGAAACTGTAGAAAAAATATACAGCTTCCTACATACGCACAAATACTCCTCTTTGCATATACTCGAGTGGCTTCTATAAACTTATTTTCAAAGATAAAGAAGCACTTTTATATCAGTTATTCCAACTTTTTTTTCAATAATCCTGTGAAGCTTCCATTTTCACAAAGGAAAATAATTAAGCAACTTGCCCAAGGTGAGAAAAGTGTAAGTTGGTCCAGTTAAGACTTGAATCCATACCTCTCTGACTCCAAAGCATATGCTCTGTCTTTTGTCCCACTGACTTTTCAAAGCTTCCTTGGCTAATATTGTGACCAGGATCTACTTACATTTTCTTCTGCTGCTCAATCTGCTTTTCTTTCTTCTCATAGTATTCCATAATCTTCAGTCTTTGGGTTTGCACAAGACGACCTTTCTCAATGTTGAACTCTTCCTCTGCCTACCAAGGAATTAATTATTATTAATTCATTACAGCAGATCTGGAGTTTTATTTTAAGCAGCTGGTAACCAGAGGTACTTGCTTATAATTATCGTTTTCCATATCAAACATAGGAAGTTTATTATGACTTGTCTTCAAAAATTATTTCTAATTTACTTAAAAGAGATAACCATTGATTTTCATCATAAATGATGAACCAGAAAACTAAAAACCTGATCAAAAATAATCATACCCAGTGGTGCCTGGCTGGATCAGTTGGTAGAGCATGTCACTCTTGATCTAAGGGTCCTAAGTTCAAGCCCCATGTTGGGTGTAGAGCCTACTTAAACTAAAAATTAAAAAAAAAGAAAAAGAAAAAGGATAATAGTACCTACCCACAAAGTCATAAAGGATATATTGATAGAAGGTTCTGTATGTGAAAAAAATCATTGGGGCGCCTTGGCTGAGCATCTGACTTCCGCTCAGGTCATGATTTTGTGGTTCATGGGTTTGAGCCCCGCATCAGGCTCTCTGCCATCTGTGTGGAGCCCACTTAACATCCTCTGTACCCCAGCCTCTCTCTGAACCTCCCCAACTCACACTCACTCTCTCTCAAAAATAATAAACATAAAAAAAATCATTATGTATTCGAAATTTAATCCATTTGCTTACTAGGGGGCTAATGAAAAGAACACAGAATTTGGAGTTTAGAAGATCTGGGTTACTGCCTAAAGAATCTGGTCAAGTAATCTCAGTTTTAGTCCTCCCTTATAAAAATAAAAGAATTATAACAGCATTCTTGCCTCCATTGATCAGAAAAATAAGATGAATCTAACAGTCGTTTTAAAATTATAAATTAGGGGTGCCTCAGTCAGTTAAGTGGCCAACTCTTGGTTTCAGCTCAGGTTATTATCTCACAGTTCATTGAGTTTGAGACCCACATTGGGCTCTGTGTAGACAGTGTGGACCCTGTTTAGGATTCTCTCTTCCTCCCTATTTCTCCACCCCTCCCACGTGCTCTCTCTAAATAAATGAACTTTTAAAAAACTTAAAAAGAAAAAAACAAGCACAAATTAATGAAAAAGCAAAATAACAACATAAAAATACTACACCTCTTTAAAAAAAATTTTTTTTAATGTTTATTTATTTTTGAGAGAAAGAGAGAGAGTGTGAGCAGGGGAGGGGCAGAGAGAGGGAGACACAGAATCTGAAGCAGGCTCCAGGCTCTCAGCTATCAGCACAGAGCCCAACATGGGGCTCAAACCCATGAACTGTGAGATCATGACCTGAGCCGAAGTCAGACCCTCAGTCAACTGAGCCACCCAGGCGCCCCAATACTACACCCTCCTTAACCAGCTATCATAATTACCCATAGATGCTAAATGTCTAGATTCCAGATTCCATGAGAAAATTAACCCATTACTTTTCTACTCCCTACCATAAAATTTCAGGACACTTATTGACAATCAGGATGTTTAGAAAGGAAAGTTTATTTTTTAATATTAAAGATAAGAGCTATTTGGAGTGCCTGGGTGGCTCAGTTGGTTAAGTGTCCAACTTTGGCTCAAATCATGATCTCATGGTTCCTGAGTTCAAGCCTCACATTGAGTCTCGAATCACGGCATCGGGCTCTGCTGTCAACACAGAGCCTGCTTCGGATCCTCTGTCCCCCTCTCTCTCTGCCTCTTCCCCGCTCATGTTCTCTCTCTCTCAAAAATAAACATTAAAAAAATATTTAAAAAAGAGAAAAGATATTCTTAGCAGTCCTATGTGATGTGTTGTTAAACAACTAGTAAAATTACTCCTTACCAAAGCAAAAACAATACGAAATTTTGATAATTTCTTAAACCTAGAAAAGGAAATCTCACCTTTGCATCTATTTCTTCTGCTTTCTCATTGGCTTCCTGTTCAATAAAAGCCATCATATGCTTAATCTGTAAGAAAAAAATGAAAAGATTATTTTATTTTTGAGTATAACAAGAAAAGAAAATGTACCTATCTTTTCTGATTCATTCAACAATCAATCATTATTGAATGCATATTATGTGCCAGGCATTGTATACAAGGATAAATGAGATAATTTCTGGTCTCAGATATCTTATAATCTGGAATTTGCTCTAGCAAATGGACCAGATGCAATATTCAATATCACAGAACATTATCCTATTCTCAAAGAACTTAGAGTTTATGGGGGAGGATGGACTAAATATATACCCTCCTCTACTTCATACCCCTTTTGGCCAGGACCCTCTTTTTCTCTTTTCCATTTCTAATAAAATGGATCAAAGACCTATTTAGATTTACTTTTTCAACTTTTTAAAAAAGATTTTATTTTTAAGATTTTTTTATTTTTTATTTTTAAGTAATCTCTATACCCAACATGGAACTTGAACTTATAACACTGAGATCAAGAGTCACATGCTCTACTGACTGAGCCAGCCAGGTGCCCCATACTTTTTCAACTTTCTTACCTTCTACTCTCAACATACTTTAATTCACTTCTACCCCTTCAGTCCACTGAAATTACTCTCATAAAATGACAATAATCTCCTAGTCCTTAAATCTTGGCCTTACCTTAATTGACATTTCAGCATCTCTTGTTATGTTAACCAATCCTCCCTTCTTAAACAATCTCTTCCTTTTGACTTCCTTGTTCTCCTTCAGTGCCTCTGCCTCCTAGACTGCTCTTTTTTAGATATCCTACTCACAGCAACCTAAATCCAAAACACTCACTAATGAACTGTTAACCACTCCCTGCCCCCAACTTTGATCTCTATCTGGAGGATTAGTACAACATTCAACTTTGACTCTTCCTTGTACCTCAGTCCTCACATCCAATCAACCACCAAGTCCAATCAATTCTCTCTTCCAATGGTTCTTTTATTTGTCCACATCTCTCTATCTTCTTAGCCACTATCCTAGTCTTTGCTATCACCATCTCTCAGCTGAATTATTACCACAGCTTCCAAATCTGTCTACTGGCCTCCAGCCCTGTTTCCTCTTTCATCAACTCTACACTGCAACCAGAAAGATCCTTTAAAAAATGTTGGTCTCATCACATATCACATTCCCCCACACCCCAACTTGCTTTATGATCAAGCTCAAAGATTTTAGAAGGTACATGATCTGGTCAATGCTTACCTTGCCAGCCTTATATGAAAAATAACTTTCACCACTCACCACTCTTCAGACTCTTGGTTCCTATCCTACTAAACTTATTTCAGTTTTTCTGTTCCTTGAGTTCACCACTCTCTCCCTCATTTCCGAGATTTCAAATATGTTGTTCCTTCCACTTGGAATACTCTTCCTCCTGCTTCATCTAGCTAACTTCTTGGGATTCAGCTTGCTTAACTGCCTTTGGAAAATCTTTTCTGAATTTCTCACCTACATGCATCTAGGGCACTCCACACTTCCTCTACCTAAATACATATTCATAATTCCTTGCTTACTTGTCCCTATCCACAACTAAACTATAAGGTGAGATCCTTGTTAAAGGGCTTTAGAGCTCTGGCTACAGAGAATAAAGTCCACTGAAGTCTTCTGAATGGGGCTTGGGGTGACTGATCCAATTAGACTCATAAATGAAGTATTGTCTCCAGTGAAGATGTAAAATACACCCAAGTGAATATACAAGTAACACAGCTCACCAAACTCACTAGTAGTTTCATTTCATAGGGGCTCTATATGAAAGAAATGATGAATAAAAAAAAAGCTGATTTTAAAAACATCAATAAGCTCTAGGTTAATTCATTGTGCTTATTAATTCTCCCATCTAAGGTAAGCTCCATGAGTACTGAGATCTTGTCTTTTATATCATCATAACTCTAGAAGGGAACAACTGCCACTACAGTGGGTAATCAATAAACATTTGTGAATGAATGAGAACCTGCTGGGTATTTTAAGCCTGTTGAGATATCCCAAGTACTTTTTATTTTTATATAAATATATTTTTTTACTTAAAAAAAATTTTTTTAATGTTTTTATTTATTTTTGAAGGAGAGAGACAGAGCATAAACGGGGGAGGAGCAGAGAGGGAGACACAGAATCTGCAGCAGGCTCCAGGCTCTGAGCTGTCAGCACAGAGCCCAACGCGGGGCTCGAACTCACGAACCATGAGATCATGACCTGAGCTGAAGTCGGATGCTTAACCGACTGAGCCACACAGGCGCCCCTATATTTTTTTAAATGTTTATTTATCTTTGAGAGGGAGAGACAGTGTGAGTGGGGGAGGGGCAGAGAGAGAGAGAGACAGAGACAGAGAGAGACAGAGAGACAGAACTCGAAGCAGCCTGAGCTGTCAGCGCAGAGCCTGATGCAGGGCTCGAATCATGAGATCATGCTTAGTTGGATGCTTAACCAACTGAGCCACTTATGCGCCACCCCCCCCCCCAGTACATTTTAGAGTTTAACAATCTGGAAACAATTCCCAGCTTCTCCATATACCACAAAGATATCATAAAATTAAGGTACACACAGATGTACAAAAGTGAGCCAAGATTTGTTTTATAATAAGGTGAACATACTTAACACTACTGAACTATACACTTAAAAATGGCTGAGTAAGTTTGTTTTATATATTTTTTAAAAAGTGTATTAATAGGGGCGCCTGGGTGGCTCAGTCGGTTAAGCGTCCGACTTCGGCTCATGTCATGATCTCGCGGTTCGTGAGTTCAAGCCCCGCATCGGGCTCTGTGCTGACAGCTCAGAGCCTGGAGCCTGTTTCATATTCTGTGTCTCCCTCTCTCTCTCTGACCCTCCCCCCTTCATGCTCTGTCTCTCTCTCTGTCTCAAAAATAAATAAACGTTAAAAAAAATGTTTTTTTTTTTTTGGGGGGCGCCTGGGTGGCGCAGTCGGTTAAGCGTCCGACTTCAGCCAGGTCACGATCTCGCGGTCCGGGAGTTCCAGCCCCGCGTCGGGCTCTGGGCTGATGGCTCAGAGCCTGGAGCCTGTTTCTGATTCTGTGTCTCCCTCTCTCTCTGCCCCTCCCTCGTTCATGCTCTGTCTCTCTCTGTCCCCAAAATAAATAAAAACGTTAAAAAAAATTTAAAAAAAAAATTTTTTTTAAATAAAAAAAATAATATAATATAAAGTGCATTAATAATACAAGCTCATGCCATCAAAGTCTTAAAGAAAACACACAGTATGGTTTTAAAAGGTAAGATTTCCTTTTTATCAAAATTCTTAGCAGCTACCCTATGCTTGAGGAACCAAAATAAGTATGATAATCAGAGCCTGTTTCATAGGTAATACAATACTTATGAAGTCTCAGGCCTTGAAATATTTGTAGTACCTAATCCAGAGGTACATTGTATAGAAAAACTGTGACCTTGCTAAAAGCATTAACCCCCACAGATTTGTGTGTGTGTTCACGGTAAGGAATCTTATCTCCACACGTTCAGTTTGAAGCCTTACTGAACTCAGTTTGGAATTTTAAAGTAGTTAGTTTAAATACAGTAATCAAAACAGGTGTTTATAAATGCCACAAGGCATGGGCCTGTAGAGGTGAACTCTGATTCAAACCTGCATTATCAGCCTTTATCACTCATGGTGGACCCTCTGCTACCAGATTTGACTAGATCAGCACAGCCTAGAGCAAAACACACTCATTTTAACCCAGGTCAGAGAACCTGTTTACAGCCAACATGATCATATTCTGTCTTCAGGAGTTCCAACAAGAGAAATAGTGAAACCCTTCAGGACATTTAACTCCGCCCCTAAGGCAGAAAAATCTGGACTTTAGAAAATACTTTTCTTCTTCCTGCTAACCCTACTAGGTTTTAAGTTTTTTGAAGTCAGATTCCTTCAAAAATTTAATGAAATAACCATACTCCCTACATAAAAACAAATATATATAAATTTTTTTTTTTTTAGATTTGTTTATTTTTGAGATATAGAGAGACAGAGTAAGAGCAGGGGAGGGGCAGAGACAGAAGGAGACACAGAATTTGAAGCAGGCTCCAGGCTCCCAGTTGTCAGCACAGAGTCCCATGCCAGGCTCGAACTCACAAACCGTGAGATCATGACCTGAGCCAAAGTCGGATGCCCAACCACCTAAGCCACCCAGGCACCCCTACATAAATATTTTAATACAATAGGGAAGACATCAGGGAATCCTCTATTTATAAACACTTACTACATGCTTGGTGCCTGGCCTATTCACTGCTGCAAATACAGGGAACAAAATACACTGCCCTTATGGAGCTTAGAGTGTTGAGAGGCAGAGAACAAATTTCTTCATCTTTCAATTTTACAGAAAAAACAAATAGTTTCAGTCTAAGGAAATATACCACTTTATCTTTATAATATATTTTTCCTGGGGAAGCCTTATTCTTCAATAAGTAGGGTAGGAAAAAGATGAAGGAACAAGTGGAAGAAGAGAATCAGCACTGTAATTGTGACTACTAGAAGGTATGGAAGGCACAGTACTTTTCCACTGCACCAAGTTTCTCCTATAGTAAAAATCAGAAATAGCAGTTTATATGTTAAAAACCCCATTGTTTTGTAAGAATATTGTTAAGATTTCTTAATCGTCTCCATAGACACTATTTTTGTTACACGATTTCCCCTTTATGATTATCATAAGACCACTGATGAAGAAACACTCCATTCTTAGTGCATACTAGATTAAAATGCAGAGTCATTTCCTAGGAAAAGGAAAAAAAATTTTATTGGTCACTTAAGATTCATAAGGCAGTGAGTGAGCTTTAGTCAGAGAATTTTCCTAGTACTTCAAAAAGAAATGGACTTAGTTCTCTAAATTACCTAAAGATTAAATTGCAGGCTTAAGCTTCTTTCTCTGAAAAACCTTTTGGCAATATGACTACTAAATTCAAGGACCCTGGTTGCAAAGTATCTATGCAGGGCGGGCAAATGGAAACCACTTTTTCCTGTTACTTACAGGCCTATCAATGCCAATATATTATCCTGGGAGACTTTCAAATTATAACTTTCTCAATGCCTACAAACTCGAAGGTATGACACCTTAAAAACACAAAAACAAAAAACCCCTAAAGTTTCCCAGGACTGTTTATACACTTGCAAAAATAATGTAGGTTCACGACTTCCATCATTTTTTTCCACTGACCTGGACTTACTTACTTTATGCCAAACACTGGCGCTGGAATTCATAAATGTTAAGAGAGGAATTCTGCATTATGATTAATAAATATTTACAAAATATTAACGTACACACTTACTGAGAGAGCAACCATTACAATTCATTATGATAGAGGGGATTCTTCCAAGATGAAGATAAACAGTTCATAAAATGACCTCAAAACAACATTGGAAGCAGCGGTCTCCCATCAGCACTTTATCCTACTGTGAACCCTTCTCCCAGGGTTAAAAATCAAACGAAAAAGAGGTTTTTAATCCTTGCATTCAATTTGCATTTCAAGCCTTGTTTTCAATTCTCTGCTCTAACAACCACAGCGAGTACCCTGGTAAAATAGGGAATGCCGAGGTGGGAGGCAAAAAGCCAGCAGCACATCAAGGAGACGGCACGCGAAACCCCAGCTGAAGACATAAGGCTGTGAGTCAAACCTCCCTCCCGCAGACAGACCACTAAGCCCCGGGGACTTGAGGTAAGGGACCCCTCCTTCGGCATCTGGGCTGCCCGAGGCCCGCGTCCTCCCTGAGCCGGGTTCCAGCCCGTCACCCCGGGATCGACGCTGCGACTACGCCAGACCCAACCGCAGGCCCTCACCTGCTTTTGCACGTCAGCATCGCTGAGAGCCATAGCGAAAGTGGTACTAGGCCGGAGGGACACTGGCTGGGACGCGATTAGAACAGGGAGGTAAAAGGAAGTGGAAAAGAAAACCTGGCGCAGGTTTCGGCTTCCTTTGCTTTATAACTCCAGCTTCCGGCTCCTGCCAGGTGACGGCACACTCCCGCCCTTCTCAGCCAGTGGGAAAAGAGCTGGTTCGGGGAAGTCCCGCCCTGGCCCCGCCCTTCCCTGGCTGGGCGCCTGCGCGGGCAGTCCTTCTTGGTCCAGTCCCAGTTCCTTTGGTCACTGGCTCGTGACTTCTGAGCTGTTTTCTTCAAAAGCCTCTTCCTCGGTAGAAGGGAGAGAATGGGAGTTCTGGTGTCTGCAATTAGTTGAATTATGTGAGTTTTTGTAGCCTTATAGCCCTTGAATTTTTTTTAGGTTTAAATTTTTAGCACAAAATCAGAATTTATTATTTTGCTTTCTTGGCCTTAATGAAAGCAAATTTCACCAATATTTTATTAATGGATTTTATTTTTAGAACAGCTTTAGATGTACAGAAAAATTAAGCAGATGAAACAGGGTTTTCGTGTATCTTTCTCCCCCTTACACACTGGTTACTGTATTAACATCTTACATTACTATGGCACATTTGTTCCAATTAATTAAGCAATATTGATGTATTGACCCAAGTCCATCATTTATTCGGATTTCTTTAGTTTTAACCTAGTGCGCTTACTCTTTTTCAGGATCCCATCCAGGATACTGTGTTTCATTTAATTGTCATGTCTCCTAAATTTGGTGGGTGTGAATGTTAACTCAACTTTTCCTTTTTGATGACCTTGACAACTTTGAGGGATACTAATTAGGTATACTATAGGATGTACGGCTCTTGGAATTTTTCTTATGATTGGTCAGTGGTTTCGGTTGGAAGATTACAGGGGTAAAGTGCCATTTCATCACATAATACCTAGGATTCATGCTGTCAGTATGATTTTTGAGGGGTGCCTGGCCGGCTCCCTCTGAGGAGCATGTGACTCGTGGTCTCAGAGTGGTGAGTTCAAGCCCCACACTGGGTGTAGAGATTACTTAAATAAAAATTTTAAAAAAATTTCTTTAATTTTTTTAATGTTTATTTTTGACAGAAACAGAGCATGAGTGGGGGAGGGGCAGAGAGAGAGGGAGACACAGAATCCAAAGCAGGCTCCAGGCTCCCAGCCGTCGGCACAGAGCCCAATGCGGGGCTCGAACTCACAGACCGCGAGATCATGAGCTGAGCTGAAGTCGGACGCTCAACCGACTGAGCCACCCAGGTGCCCCCAAAATTTAAAAATTTTTAAAAATACTATTTTTGATTGCTGATGCCTACTTTGGTCACATGGCAGCTTTCTCCGTTAAAGTTAAACGTTTTTCCCTTTCCATACTGTAATCTTGGGAAGGAAGTACTATGTGAAGTGCACACGAAAGGAGTGAGAAGTTATTCTCCACTTCCTTAAAGGTGGAGTATGTACAGAATTTATTTGGAATTCTTTTTTTTTTTTTATTTTTTTAACGTTTTTATTTATTTTTGAGACACAGATAGAGCATGAATGGGAGAGGGGCAGAGAGAGAAGGAGACACAGAATCGGAAGCAGGCTCCAGGCTCTGAGCCATCAGCCCAGAGCCCGACGCGGGACTTGAACTCACGGACTGTGAGATCGTGACCTGAGCCGAAGTTGGATGCTTAACTGACTGAGCCACCCAGGCGCCCCAAGAATTTATTTGGAATTCTGAATGAGCCTATGCCTTTTCCAACATCATTCCCAAGACCCACTTAAAGGGAATTATTCAGAAAATTAGGGCAGAAATTTCCACAGATTTGTTTGCCTCAAGCCCCATTTTCCCCCCAACTGTAAGACAAGAACTTTTGAGGGGCACCTGGGTGGCTCAGTTGGTTAAGCATACCACTCTTGATTTCAGCTCAGGTCATGGTCATACAGTTTGTGAGTTTGAGCCCCGGATTCTCTCTCTCTCCCTCTCTGCCCTCCCTGGCTCGCATACCCTGAATGAATGAATGAATGAATGAATGAATGAATGAATGAATAAACAAACAAACACATATGTACATACATACATACACTAACTAACTTAAATTGTAAACAATTTTATAGGGGGTGCCTGGATGACCCAGTCGGTTAAACTTCTGACTTTGGCCTTTGGCTCAAGTCATGATCTCACAGTTCGTGAGTTTAAGCCCCGCTTTGGGCTCTCTGCTGTCAGTGCAGAGCCTGATTCAGATCCTTTGTCCCCCTCCCCCACCTCTCTGCCCCTACTTCACTCTGGAGCGGGTGAGTGCACTTGTGCTCCCTCCCTCTCTTTCTCAAAAATAACTAAAACATTAAGCATTCTTTTAATCTTTATTTAAAAAATGACTTTTGAAAATTTGTTTATTTTTAGGACAGACTCCTAGCAGTAGAATTATAGGTCGAAAGGTACATACATTTTTATTACCAACTTTTTATTTTGAGGAAATTTCAAATATAATAAGTTGTAAGAACAATGCAATAAACTCCATTCATCTGCATTCACCAATTGTTAACATTTTGCTGTATTTGCTTTATCACTTTTCATCAATCAAATTCAGGAAATTTAACAAGTCCATTATCAGATTTTGCCATATGTCCCACCAATATCCTCTGTAGCATTTATTTTCCTGATCAAGGATGCAGTCCAAGATCACCTACTGTATTATCATGTCTTTTTAGTCTCCTTTAATACGGAATGGTTCTTCAGACTTTGTCTTTCCTGATAGTGACATTTTTGAAGAGTTCCACACATTTGATACTGATACTTTTCTCATAATTAGATTCAGGTTATGCATTTTGGAAGGAGCACTACATCTGTGATATTGTATCCTCAGTGCATCACATCAGAAAACCACATTTCAGTTTGTCCTTTAATGAGAATGGTACACACATTTTTAAGGCTCTTAATACATGTTGCCAAATTGTTTTCCAGCTGTACTGGTATACAGTGATCTTTATAGTATGTGATGGATTGGTGCACATATTTGAAAACATTGGTAATGTTGGATAAGGGAAGGATTTGGCCACTAACAGAGCAATAGAAATCCGTGCAGTTGACCTTAACTTGATCAGTATTGTAATCAACTGAGCTAAACCAGTTGATAGGTGTATTTCTCTCATCTTGTTAGTTATTGTATTAATAACTTCATTCTTTGCCATCTCAGAAGACAGATTTCCAGGATTATGCCTCTTTCTAGCATCCCTAGGGCAGGGTGAGGTAGTATTCATTCATTTGAATTACAATCCCTCTTCCCATTTAATTTTTACAATGTTCTGCAAATAACAGGGTTGGGGAGTGAGAGCAGCAATCTAATGCCACATGTCTAATCATTTGTGAAATTAATGTCTATAACAGATCAATGTGTTTTGGGTTTATGGAAAACAGTGTGCTGATTTTTATGATTTGTTATTAATTTGAGACAATAAAAAATATAGAAAAATACAAAGAATAATTTCAATATTCATGTAGCATGTACCAGCACCCAGAATCAACAAATAATATTTTTCACATTTACTTTAAGACTTCATTTCTAAAGTTAAATAGTGTTACAGATATAGTTGACATTCCCTTTTGTGCAACTTTCTCCTCCTCTATGTTAATGCTCTTTATAACTAGTTTCTGCAGTATTTTGCCGATTCACCAAGGAATGGACCAGGTCCTGTCTGGTAAGAATATGTGTAAGCTTCATAGAGACAGTCTCTGGAGTGGAAAAGTTATTATAAGTACAATAAAAGGTTAACTAGTTGGTAGTTTTCTAAATCCAATCTCTTAGGTCTTGTGAAGCTTTTTTATTTTATTTTATTAATGTTTATTTTATTTTTGAGGGAGAGCTCATGAGGGAGAGGGGCAGAGAGAGAGGGGGACAGGCTCCTTCAGGCTCTAACTCAGGAACCATGAGATCATGACCTGAATCAAAGTCAGCCGCTCAACCAACTGAGCCATCCAGGCGCCCCTTGTGAATCTCTTTTATATTGATTGATTGATTGATTGGACAGCACAAGCAGGGGAGGGGCAGAGAGAGGGGACAGAGGATCCCAAGTGGGCACTGCACTGACAGGCTGACAGCAGTGAACCTGATGTGGGGCTGGATCTCACGAACTGTGAGATCATGACCTGAGCCAAAGTTGGACACTCAACTGAGTGAGCCACCCAGGTGCCCCTGAAGCTTTTTTAAATTTTTTTTTCAACGTTTATTTATTTTTGGGACAGAGAGAGACAGAGCATGAACGGGGGAGGGGCAGAGAGAGAGGGAGACACAGAATCGGAAACAGGCTCCAGGCTCTGAGCCATCAGCCCAGAGCCCGACGCGGGGCTCGAACTCACAGACCGCGAGATCGTGACCTGGCTGAAGTCGGACGCTTAACCGACTGCGCCACCCAGGCGCCCCCTTGAAGCTTTTTTAAAACAGCTTTTCAGATGGGGGTGCCTGGGTGGCTCAGTCAGTTGAACATCCGACTCGATTTCTGCTGGGGTCATGATCCCAGGGTCAGCCGTGGGATTGAGCCCTGTGTTGGCCTGGTGCTGAGTGTGAAGCCTGCTTGTGATTCTGTCTCTCCCCCTACCCCTCTCCCCCCCACTCTCTCTCTCTCTCTCTCTCAAATTAAAAAAAAAAAAAAAATTAAAACAGCTTTACAGATAAATTCCAAAAATCCCACTCCTAGATGAGCCTAAATATACTTATGGCTTCACAAAATCACTGTCCTAGATTCCCGTCGGGTTAGTCACAGAAATTGTCTCACCTGCTCCCAAGCTGAGACTTCAGTCTGTGTCTTAGATGTTGAATCAGCAGAATAGATAAAGTAACTCTTGAACTGGTTTGCTGGGGAGGACACACAGAGAGACTAGAGGTAAATGTAAATCCTCTTAGGGTACCTGGCTGGCTCAGTCACTAGGGCACATGACTCTTGATCTGGGGTTTGTGAGTTTGAGCCCCATGTTAGGTGTACAGATCACTAAAAAAAATAAACTTGGGGTGTCTGGGTGGCTCAGTTGGTTAAGCCTCTGACTTCGGCTCAGGTCCTGATCTCACAGTTCATAAGTTCAATCCTCATGCCGGGCTCTGTGCTGACAGCTCAGAGCCTGGAGCCTGTGTGTATCCCTCTCTCTCTGTCCCTGCCCCGCTCATGCTCTGTTATTCTCTCAAAAATAAATAAACATTAAAAAAAAATAAAAATAAACTTAAAAAAAGTGTAAGCCACCTCTCTCTTTGAATGTTGAAAAATTAGGTGTTCTTTTTAAGATTTTATTTTTAAGTAATCTCTACACCCAATGTGGGTGCGGCTCAAACTCACAACCCTGAGACCCAAGAGTTGCATGCTCTATCGACTGAGCCAGCCAGGCGACTCTTGAAGAATTAATTTTAAAAAGAAAAAGCAAATGATACCAGAACACAGTGAAACTCTAATTCAGGTGCCCACACTTCTTACCCCTTTCCAGCTAATTTCCTACACAACAGAAAGAGTGGTTTAAAACCTAGATGGCAGAGCACCTGGGGGGCTCAATCGGTTAAACATGACCCTTGATTTTGGTTCCTAATCTCACTGTTCTTGAGTTTGAGCCCCACCTGGGGCTCTGTGCTGTCACATCATGGGGCCTGCTGGGGATTCTGTTTCCCTCTCTCTCTCTTCCTCCACCTTCCTTCCTCTCTCTCTCTCTCTCATTCAAAAATAAATAAACATTAAAAAAAAACAAAACTAGGGACGCCTCGTGGCTCAATCGGTTACAGGTCCGACTTCGGCTCAGGTCATGATCTCACAGTTTGTGAGTTCAAGCCCCACATCGAACTCAGAGCCTGACAGGTCAGAGCCTGGAGCCTGCTTCAGATTCTGTGTCTCCCTCTCTCCCTGTCCCTCCCCCATTCACACTCTGTCTCTCAAAAATGAATAAAACAAAACAAAACAAAACAAAAAAACTAGATGGCATCTAGTAACTCCCTAATTTATAACCCTCTAATGGTTTCCAATTGCTTGAGAACACTTCACAGCTCACATGGTCTGTGTGAGTGCTGCCCAATCTGACCCTGTCTGCTTCTCTGACCTCATTGCTCCTCTTCCCTTTGCTCACCACCTTACAGCTTTACTGGTTTCTTCTCAACTCCTGGAAAACACCAAGTTTTTTGCCTGAATTCTTTTCCTGCACTTCTCACTTAGCTTGTTTTTCCTTCTTTAAGATCTCAACTTAAAATATCACCTCCTTAGAGAAAGCTTTTCATAAAGACCCTTTCACCTTCCTTTCTATTCCAGCCCCTTGTTTACCTCAGGACATGCCACAATTAAAAAAAGTTTTTCTCTTTTTGATTTTAGGTTTTTATGTGGTTTTCCAATGAAAATATCTGCTTCATAGCAGAGACTATGTATGATCTACTCATCACTGTTTTTGCAAGAATCCAGCACACTGCCTGGTAAATAGTAGGGGTTCTATAAATAATGAAAATGAGAAGGAATAAAATGACGAGTCTAGAGTTTAGATTTTATTTATTTATTTATTTTTTTGAGTTTAGGCTTATTAATCACATCAGGCTACAGAGTAGACTTCTGTGTAACTTATAAGATCTGTCAAAAAAAAAAAAAAACAAAACAAAACCCCACAAACAGGGCACCTGGGTGGCTCAGTCGGTTGAGCATCTGACTTTGGCTCAGGTCATGATCTGGAGGCTTGTGAGTTTGAGCCCCGCGTTGGGCTCTGTGCTGAGAGCTCAGAGCCTGGAGCCTGTTTCGGATTCTGTGTCCCTCTCTCACTCTCTCTCTCTCTCTCTCAAGAGTAAATAAAACATTAAAAAAATTGCTTTAAGAAACAAAAGAACCCATAAGCTGCTGTGATTAAAGTCAAATAATACCTGTAAAAGGACCATATTATTCTATACCATTCACTGTAAAGACTATCCCTTTTCCCATTGAATTGTCTTGACACCTCTGTTGAAAATCAGTTGCCCATTCTGGACTTTCTATTCTGTTCCATTGACCTGCGTTCCATCCTTATAGTATACATTCAAAAAAAAAAAATAAGGAAAAACAGCAAACCTTAAAACTGGAAGCAATTTGAAAGAAATGAACCTAACCACCTATCAAATTTGTAACATAACCATAGAGAATTATTTCATATGGCTTAAAAAAATTTACATACAATAATCTGCAGAGACTTACAAAGTACAATTAGATGAATTCTGATGCCTGTGTGATCAAGATACAGACTACTTCCACCACCCTAGAAAGTTCCTTTCTAGTCAGTCCCAGACTCTCTGCCTCCAGGCAGCAGTGTGCTGATTTCTATAACCATTGACTAATTTTGCTTATTCCTGAAATTCATGTAATTGGAATTACATAATTTGTACATTTTATGTCTGGCTTCTTTCACTCAACACAATGCTTTTGAGATTAATTCATATTGTCACATGTAATATTAACCTTAAAAATAAAACTGTCAGGGTATTTTTGTTTGTTTTGCCAGCAAAAATGGGTTTATTCAGAAATTGCAGAGAATTGCAATTCAGGACATTCAATCTCTGGCAAATCCAGAGAACAAAGGAGAGGACTGCTCTTTATTATAGAGGAAAATGGCTAGATGGGATATTATACTGGCTCAGTCAGAAGAGCATGAAGCTCTTGACCTCAGGGACATGAGTTAGAACCCCATGTTGGGTGTAAGGATTACTAAATAAAAACAAAAACAAAGTAACTCCACTCAGTAAACCGGGAGTTCCAAGTATAGTAGAGTAGCTTTTCTTTAGCTAAGTTGTGACCATCTCTCATTGGCTCATTTGTTGCCAAGGGAAGGGAAAAACCTATCCTTCTTCTACTGGGATAGTAAGGTAGTATGGACTTGCAAAGTACCCCCTCTTCCTTTTTTTTAAATTTTACTTTTTTTAAGTTTATTTATTTTGAGAGAAAGAGAAAGAGCAAGCAGGGGAGTGGCAGAGAGAAAGGGAGAGAGAATACCAAGCAGGATTTGCACTGACAGCAAGGAGCCCAACACGGGGCTTGACTTCAGGAACCATGAGATCATGATGTGAGCAGAAACCAAGAGTTGGACACTTAATTGACTGAGCCACCTAGGCACTCCTTATTTTTATTTTATTTTAAAGATTTTAAGTAATTTTCACTCCCAATGTGGAATTGGAATTCACAATCTAGAGATCAAGAGTCACAAGCTCTAAGCCAGCCAGCGCCGCCCCCCTCCCCCCCCCAACCATTGGATCAGCAATTGACAGATTGATAGGGCATGAGAGCTCCCCCTTCTGGCTTCTTACTCTATTTTATCTATTTATTTTTTAAGGTTTTTGTTTGTTTTGAGGTTTGGGTTTTGTTTTTGTTTAATAATCTATACACCCAACATAGAGTTCTAACTCACGACCCTGAGATCAAGAGCTTCATGCTCTGCCGACTGAGACAGCCAGGCACTCCCTCTATTTTAAATGAGGTTTCCATTTGTTAATTTTCACAATATCACAATATTTTTGTTTTATTATTGAATAATTTCCATTGTGTGAATATGCTTGAAAAAATGTTATTAAAAATAAAACTAGGAAACTAATAAAATATGTAACAGCCAAATGCATGATCCTGGTTAAAACAAACAAACAAACAAACAAATAAAAAAGTTATTGGGGCCCTGGCTGTCTCAGTTGGAGTACGCAACTCTCCATCTGAGGGTCCTGAGTTCACACCTCACATTGAATGTAAAGCCTACTTAAAAAAAAAAAAAAAAAAAAAAAAAAACCAAAGCCTATAAAAACCATTACTTGGACATTGAGGAAATTTATTTATTTTTTTTCTGTAAGTGTTTATCATTGAAGAAAAAAAACACAGCAGCAAGTTCTGTGTTGGCTTCAACAAGACCCAATTTTTAACATACCTACAACACTCCAAAATTGAAGTCAACACAGTCATTACTACAAATTACTTGTTGAAACAATCCATCCTGAAGAGAAAGGAAGTTAGGAAAAAGAATTTAAACAACTGGACATTGAAGAAATTTAAATATAACTGGTTATTAGGTACTATTAGGTAGGTTTTTTTTTTTTTTTTTTAATCTGTGTCCTTTTGGATTGGAGACACCAGGAACACCCAGGGTTCCACAGGAACCCTTCAAAAAAATTTTTTTTTAATTTTATTTAAATCCAAGTTAGTTAACATATAGTGACTCTTAGAGAATTATTGATCGTTTTACTAGCTCACTAAGCTTTTCTTGGCAAATCTCTGTCCAATTTGTCAACTAATGGCACTTACTGTTCCCTCAGTCACTCAGGCTTAAAGCCTGTTATGACACCAGCTCCAACCTTTTTTGCTTCCACCCCCACTCGCCCTCATATCAGTTCAGGTTTTCATTACTTTTTTCCACAACTTTATTGAGACATAACTCACATACCATACAATTCACCTATTTAAAATGGTTTCAAGTATATTCAGAGGGTGTACAACCATCGAAAATCAATTTGAGAACATTTTCATCATCTCCCTCCAAAAAACGCTGTACTCATTAGCTGTCACTCCTTATTAGGTTTTCATCACTTATCTGGCTCCTTATAACAGTCTTCTAATTCATCATCTTCAGCGCTTTCCTTCTTTCAATTTATTTCATGTACACCAGACAATTCGGTTTCCCTAAAGCATGGTTTAGATATTACACCTTCTTAACTAGATACCTTCTGTGACTCCCCCCAAAGGACGTTTGGATTCAAGTAAATAAACACCCATTATTACACATTCTGTTCTGGCATTGTGCTAGGTGCTGTGAGCAAAATGGATATTACTGAAGACTTCCTTTACTGCATAGTGTCTGTGCTTTATGGACCCTCCGCCTAGAATGCCCTCTTTACCCCCACCCACCCGCAACCGCTAGAAAACTTTCCCAACTTTCAAGGACCGTCTTCCCCGACAAATGGCTGCGAACTCTGCAGCTCTCTTGAACTCTCCAGACGCTTCTCTAACCCGTTCGTTTGCACACACTTAAACCTCAATACATCCCCAGAACGTTCTGCAAAAGGAGCAATGCTCCTTTCCGCGGGAACGGCCAGCCTCTCTCCCCACACGATTGGTTCTTCAATATCCCAACACCCTTTCTCCAGCCATCAAAGACCTCCGCCCCCCGAATCATAGACGTGAGCGACTCCTGGTAAGAGCAGGCTAAGAGAGGTCGGCTCTTCCGGGTCATATCTGTGAAGACATCTCCGGACCTCTATGATTCGCGCTTCCGCTCGGAAGAATAGCACCACCTCTCTTCCGGCGTTCCTCTGCGCTCCCGGCCCGCCCCGACGCTGTCAGTGACGGAAGCACGCCGGGGGTGACCTCACCTTCCAACATGGCGGCGGCGGTAGATTAGGGCCGCGGGTCGAAGCAGCCACCGCCGCTGGGGGACCCTGTCGGAAACGACTGCCGCCGCCGCCGCCCCTTCCATCTCTTCTGGGGCAAGGGGCCAGGGCCAGGTGAGGGGAGTGGGGTATTGGGCAAGGCAGAGTTGGGTCCTTATCCAGCTCCTCAGGCGGTTTTCACTGGGCAGGAAGGTATCCAGAGACTGTGCCGAACCACTGGCTCCCCAGTGGTTCCGACGACGCGTGAGTGAGTGTCAGTGAGTGTGTGACTGTGAGTGAGTGAAAGAGTGTGTGTGTGTACCGGCGCTCCTTTGCCCGAGGGTTCTCAAAGCATGAGGGGCCCATTTCTTTGTAACCGGACCTGTCCAGCGTGGTCCCACCGCGGACGCTTGTTGAGCGGGGCTTCCTGAGAGGGCTGCCAGAGGCGGAGGAGCTCAGCCCTTGCCCTACACCGCTGCTGTTCCCCACAAAGACCTTCACGTGGAAAACCCGTGTCCATTTTTAGGACCAGGCTGGGGAACGTGGATTTCTTTTTGGTCGAGGGAGAAGGTTTCATGCGATTCGTTTGGAATGATTGTAGATTAGGTCTGCCAGTCCTAGTTGTTTCTTCTCACAGATTGTTAGAAATTTTTTAGCCGTTATTCACTGCTGTTCTGACACCCCTCATTATTACTTATTTTGCAGAAAAATCTGCTTTCTTATTCTTGGAGGCAGTACAGTTCACACTAAGTCCTTTCTTCCTTTGATTTTTATCCTCTCACTATTCCAAGGAAATGCCAAGTTTCTTTCCTTCATAACCAGCTATGAAGCAGAACTCCTAGACTTTGATTTGAGGCTTTAAACCTGGGTTTAAAATCAGACGGATCTGACCAGTTCACACGCTCCCCATTGGGATCTTTGTCTTAACCACTCCCCGCTCAAGTATTTGTTTGTTTATACAAAATAGCTGTCTCACTGTCTCTAGAAGTTTTAAGCTGAACTGAGGTTAATCTCTAGCCTCTCCCCCCCACCCCGTGTTTGTTTTTTGTTTTTTGTTTTCATGATATAAAGCAAAACAAACATAAAGTCTTTTGCGAAATTGTCAGTAAGATTTCTTCTGGACGTTTGGTGTAAACCAGAATGTTGATCTCTGCCCTAACTTGTTGTGACCTTGGATGAGTTGCCACACCCTTCTAGTACCTTCTTTTTTATCTCAGAAAATTAAGCAAATGTTTTTGTAGGTAGTAAACTATTTATGCCTCATATACATAATTGGATAAATGTACAGTGCACATCTGCACCTGCAAATTGAACTATTTAAGCCATTTTGGAATATTCTTCCTTTGATAACAGGCCAATAAGGGTTTTGGAAATCTTTACTCTGGTCGGGTACTATTTTCAGTATTTTTTTTTTTTTTTTTTTTTTAATGATTCATTTTCTCATGCAGGCTTGTACCTCAGCAGTTGAGTTTAGTTGAAGGATATATAAAGTTGAGTCCAACCAGTTTTGTAAAGGAAAGATATGCTCTCTATCATGTAAGTTAGTCAGTACTAAATACCTTCTATACTAAACTTTAGGACAAATAATTTGCAACAGTAATCATTGTTTTAAAACTACATTTCTCTTATGAAATACTTTAGACATGCAAAACAAGTTTTAAACAGTCAGTCTTGCTTTCTTTTTATCATTGTTTTTCAAATATTTTGATTCATATCTTTTTCCAAATAGTCACCAAGATTTCTTATTTAATATATATCACAGCGTTGAAGGGAGGGGGTTATTTTCAGAGTAGCTGATTATTTAACACCTTTATCAAGATCTATTAACATACAATTCATCAATTGCATGATTTAATTTTTTTGAAATGGTTTTTAGTATATTCACAGAGTGTGAAACCACCAACTCAATTTTGATCACCCCCGAAAGAAACCTTGCAGCCTTTAGCAGTCATTCATTATTCCCCACCTCCACTAGGTAGGCAAGCATCGCTTTACTTTCTATTTCTATAGATTCACCAATTCTGGATATTTCATATAAAGAGGATTATACAACATGTGGTCGTTTGTGACTGGCCTCTTTTACTTTGCATGATGTTTTCAGGATTCTTGCATGTTGTAGCATGTATCAGTACTTATTTTTATGGTCACATAATATGCCATCGGGATATACCAATTTTCTTTATTCATCAGTTGATGGGCAGTTATTTCCACTATGTGGCTGTTAAATATTATGCTGCTGTAACTGTTCATGTGCAAGTTTTTGTTTAGACACGTGTTTTCATTTCTTTAGCATATACGTAGGAGTGAGACAGAGTAACTGAATTTTATGCCTCCCTTTTACAAAGCTATTTACACATGCATGGGAAGCCTAATTATGTTGAAAGGCCGAGTGAGAGTGAGGCATTCCTCTATAAGTACATTATCTTCATACATCATCTTTGAATGCCAACTGCTGAGTGAAAACGTTTTGAGGCAGCTCTTAACACAAGATTGAACTAGAGTATTTCGATTAAGCACGTTTCGGTGTGAAAGGGACTATCTACACTAGAATATTAGTGTCTGCTGAGTTTTAAAAATGACACCCTCGCCCAGTTGCTTTTCTCAGTTGGGTGGGGTGAATTTTTTAAATTTAACAATTTTTATTAGGATTATTTAATTTTATTTCTTTTATTTTGGAGAAAGTTCTAGAATTCTATACGGGCTAATAAAGTATGGATTTAAAAAAATATAGTTATTGGACTTAATTTATAGAACTTTAAAAAACTCCCTATTGAAAACACTAGTGAGTCTTGAAACTAGAGATCTGGTAACCCAAAAACGTTGTTAATGTTTACAATTCCAGAGTTTTGATTTGTGATTGAGTTATCTGTGGATTTTTATTTTTCTTTTTATAAACTGGGATTATAGATCTGTTCAACTGTATTACTGGAGTATGTAACAGTCTTATTACATTGTAATTTTATTTTAGTAGACAGAAATGATCTAAAAACAAAGCTTGAAGTAATTTAAACCATGTTAAATTGTAATCTGTTTCTGTTTTGGCTCTGTGGGGTTTAAAGAATACAATATAGCTATGATATTCTAACTCCTGTGTTGGAGGTGGTACTAGAAATTTGTGTTTTCCATGAACATTCAAGGTGATTACGATCAGACAAGTTTGGGAAACAACTACAAAAAACTCTCATGTTGCTGCAGATTTGCTTTTCATAAGAATTTAAAGTCGAATTTAATAGTTGCTGCCTACCTTCTGGTTGTAGTTCATAAATGTGCTTTAATTCCTGTAGTACTATTGGTGCTAGCATCCTGAAATTTGCACTAGTATTCATTAATAGAAGACTGGTTAAAAAAAATAAAGCAAACTATTTATTGTAAATTGTGGATGTTACATTTGTTACTGGAGGATCATGGGTGTTTTATTTGTGCCTAGTTTTGGAGATGTCACCAAATGAATGTATAAACATAGGATTAAGTTACCCTAAGCTTCCTCAGGCTGTCCATCTGGCTGACAACTGCCTGTAATTTAATAGAGGAGCAAACTAAAGGGTCAGAGAGAGGGAGACACAGAATCTGAAACAGGCTCCAGGCTCTGAGCTGTCAGCACAGAGCCTGATGCGGGGCTCAAACTCACGGACTGCCAGATCATGACCTGAGCCGAAGTCAGCTGCTTAACCGACTCAGCCACCCAGGCGCCCCCTTTTTTTTTTTTTTTTAAACTAAGCTCTATGTCTGACATGGGGTTTGAACTCAGCGACGACCGTAAGATCAAGAGTCACATGCTCCACCAACTGAGCCAGCCAGGCACCTGGATAGTTTTTGTATTTAAAATTGTATTTAAACTTCTGGATACCAAGAATACTTATAACTAATTTGAATTCTAAAGGGTTCTACTGGACAAAATTTAGAGTAAAAGTAACTGTATTCTTCTTACCATTTAAAAGGAAGCTTGGGCTGTCTTAGATATGAAATGTACTCTGTGTTGGTCAGGCAGTAGTGGGGTGGACCTGAGCATTGTATTCTGTTTCCAGGAAAGCTCTGGGTGGTGATCTCAGATCGTATTTACCTTTCATCCATTCTTTTTCCTTTTTTTCCTTGTCCCATTCTTAAAATTGACAAATTTGTTTCTTTCAGTACTCTGCAAAAACACCCTGTTAGTCTACCAGTTCTCCCTATTATTGTTGTTAGTGTCTTCACTTCTGCGTTTTTCTCACCCAGTACCTTGCCTGGCATACAGTAAATATGCGTTGAGCAAATGCAAGGCTCAGAGTTCGGAACTGAAGAGGATGTATGTACCTGACCAAGTGATTGCACTGTTAATTAGCTGTATGATTTTGTGTAAATAAATTATCTATTCTTGTTTCTTCATCAATAAATTGAGACTATTACCTTTTCCTTCTAGCATAGAGGATTGTCTGACAACACATGGAAGAGTGCTTTAGAAATAGAGGTCTCGTGCAGATGTAATTTTTTTCTATTTGTTTGAAATGCAAGAGCCCATTGTGCAATATGGGCTACTCTGCACTACAGAATGTTGCAATGGAAGTGGATGCCCTCTCTTCCCAGAATACCCTTAGAGTACTGACCCTGTAGTAGTGTTGTGGAGTTTACATTTTGCACATTCTCAATGCCTTTGTTCTGTAATTTAATACAAACACACTAGATGGGTAAAGTGTTCCTAGGGTCTGTCTACTGCACCACCTAACCACAGGCCTGAGTGAGCTGCTTTGTTGCTATACGACTGGAAGCTCATACTATAAGTCTGGCATGTTTAGGTCTGATATGTTTATAACTAGATTCTCTGATACACAGTTAAAGCCTAAAAACTGTATATTGAATTTAAATGATTAAAGTTTGTAGTATCATCTCCATTAGTGTCCATCATTGAAAAATGATTGAATAGAATATAACCATCCACCAAATATATGGATGTGTGGATATTAACATGTATACTAGAGCTGAGGACTTTGTTGCAAATAGAATAGTGAGTATGGAAGATGGGAAATTATGAAATCTATGATTAAGATTGCATTTATGGTTAGGCAATTGGGATTTGTAAGAAAATTTGAAGAGCACTAGGCTAAAAATGAAATTTGGAAATTCAGTGAACTATGCTTTTCCTATGGCATCTGGGTCAGAGAATGACTAAAATTGTCTTCAGATACCAATGCTTGATAAATACAGGAATTTGAATATAACAAATTTGAGAACATGAGTTTTTTATTTAAAACATTATTCAAAATGTGAATACTTTATTCCTGTTACCAAAAAATTCTGAGACCTTTGTAGAGCTGAAGTTTTGTTACTGATTTGCTGTGCTCTCCCCTCTCTTTTGGAACTTCATAATTTATTCCTTGCTTTCTATATTTATTTATATCTCATTTGACTCCACTTGAGTGTAAACATGCTTAAGACTGTGTACAAAAACAAAACAAATGGACTCTCAAACGTTGTCTGTCTTTCTCTGGCCTCTATTCTTTTCTTCTCTTCCAACCCAGGCTCTTTGAAAGAATAGCTTACAACTCCTTTCTCTACGTTTTCACTTCCCATTCATTCTTCAACTCCCTACCTTCTGCCATTGACCTTGCCAGCCACATAGAACTGGACTTTCAGGGATCATTACCTTGATATTTTCGTTCTTTTTGGTGTGTTGTTGCATTTTGTACATGTCTTCACTATCTTCTTGTTGAAGTGCCTCCCCTGATTCTGTGACCACACTCTTTTCTGGTTTTCTTCCTACCTTTCTGACTGTTTCAGTCCTGATTTTAGAGGTCATCTCTGCCAGCTTTTCATCTTTTGGCCATACCTGAAATGTTAGTTTTGCCCTGAATTCTAGTGGTGTTTGTTTTTCAGATTAAACCGGTATATCTCATCATATTTTTTTGAAGTTTATTTATTTTGAGAGAGAGAGAAGGGGAGAGGGGCAGAGAGGGAGAGGAATCCCAAGCAGGCTCTGTGTTGTCACCACAGAGCCCGATATGGGGATTGATCTTGTAAAGCATGAGATCGTGACCTGAGCCAAACCAAAAGCCAGATACTTAACCAACTGAGCCACTTAGGCGCCCCACTCACATGTTTTTTTAAACCATGTCTCCTTTTGGTAAATAAAAAATTCTCTGGCTCCTATTCTGATGTTAGTGCTTGGGGTAGGGAGTGATAGGTGTATTTATTCTTCCCTCCCATCCCTGCATGAAGTCACTGTTATAAAGAAGGTTGAAGATTTACTGAGCTTTATTTTCTATACTTTTAATCAGAAAACAGTAGGTAATATTTCCTTCTCCAGTGTGAAACTATCTATTGAATATGGGTTTTGAAATGTAGTACTCTTTCTCACTCCTTCTGGAAATTTTGACACTTCTACCTCTAGGAAGTCACTAACTCTCCATTCACTCTCCTTAGATAATTTCATTGACTTGTATCTATGTAGGGCACAATTTTGTATCTCCAGTCCAGACCTCTTAGTATAAGACTTGTATGTCCAACTACTTGTACATCTTCACCTGGACAACTCATAGGTATTTTGAAATTCAGTATGCCCTAAAGTGAACCTGTTATCCTCTCCTAAGCCAGCTTTTCCTATATTACCTGATTTGAGAAATAGGAATAAACACTACTTTCAGGGCACTTCAGTCGGTCAGGTGTCCAACTCTTAATACCGCCTTGAGTCATAGTCCCAGGGTTGTGGGATTGAGCTCTGTGTTGGGCTCTGCACTGAGCATGGAGCTTGCTTAAGATTCTCTCCCCCCCCCCCCCCCGCCTCCCGCTCACTCCCCCTCCCCCTTCCCCACTGCCCATCTCCCCTGCTCACTTTGTAAAATAAAATGAAAAAAAATTTTTTAAATACCACTTTCCATATACTGCCTAGATTACCCTTTTATTGAGTTAGCTAACAAATCTTTGAAACTTTTTATATTTTTCCTATTTATCCCCCTTTCTGTTGTTCCTGCTCTAATTTATGCCTTCATACATCTCTTGTTTATTTTTTTTTTTTTAATTTTTTTTTCAACGTTTTTATTTATTTTTGGGACAGAGAGAGACAGAGCATGAACGGGGGAGGGGCAGAGAGAGAGGGAGACACAGAATCGGAAACAGGCTCCAGGCTCCGAGCCACCAGCCCAGAGCCCGACGCGGGGCTCGAACTCATGGGCCGCGAGATCGTGACCTGGCTGAAGTCGGACGCTTAACCGACTGTGCCACCCAGGCGCCCCCATACATCTCTTGTTTAGATTATTCCTATATTCCCCTAACTTGTGTCCTTTCCTCCAATTTCTATCTTTAATACCTCCTCCAGGATGATTTTTTTCTAAAATATAATCTGTTGGGGTGCCTGGCTAGCTCAGTTGTAGAGCATCCAACTCTTGATCTCAGGGTTGAGTTCAGGCCCCACATTGTATGTGGAGCCTACCTTAAAAAAAAAAAAAAACAAATATACATGTTTATATGTATATATATATACATATATATGTGTATATATATATATACATACATATACATATACATATATGTATGATCTCTTGATGTGCTTTTTTTGCTTAAAACCCTTCAATAGTTGTAGTAGTGTTTAGCCTGTTTTACATCATGATCTAATTTGAAAATCTAATGAAAGAAATGGAATGATTTTTCTCTCCAGAAAAAAAATGCACATGCACATAGAATTTGCATTTAGGGGGTTCATTCATGAATATGGTTAAAATAATTCCTTGCTTATAGGATAAAACCTAAACTTCCTCACATCCCATAGCATAAAAAGCATACCAAATGCTGACTGCTGCTTACTCCTGCTAAACCTCATCCCCCTTGTATCTTATGATTTAGCCATGTTAAATTCCATAGTTTTTATGTTCTATGCTGTTTCAAAACATTCCTGTGCTTTTTTCTGGTCATCTTCACATCTGAATTCCTTCATTCCATCCCCCTAAACTGGTTCAGTTAGTGAATATCTACTCATGTTCCAAGATTGGTTCGTATTTTACTTTCTAAAGCCTTTCCTGGTTTCTACTTTTTCCCTGTCCCAGAGAAACTCTTTTGGGTTGCCCTTCCCTACTCTGGATACTGACTTGTATCATAGAATGTTATTGTTATTGGTATTTTTTGTTTTCTTTTACTTGGTCAAAAACTCCAGAGGGCAGATGATTTATCTTAATGCCTGGAGAGTACCTTGTATCTTAAGAAATAAGTGTGTGTTGAATGAACACAAAAAATTATCAGAAGATACTGTCTTCTGTTTCAGGAGGTATAATTACTAGGTTGATATGTGGACTTTTTAGAATTTGAAGATTTTTCTAAACTAAATTAATAATCTTCACATGAAAGTAGTGTATTAAAATTGTTGGGAAACTGCCTTAGAAGTTTTAAGAAAATTAGGTTCCAGTCTTGGCCCGTGTTCCAGTTACATCTTGGTTGCCAACAACACAAAGTGATTTTAGCTTATTTAAGCAGAAAAGGAACTTATGAAAAGGGCATTGGATAGCTCACAGAATGGACGGGAAAGCAGGAAGGAACCAAGGGAGACTCGGCTGCACATTCAGCCAGGGTCAGGCCAAGGAATAGAAGAGATAGGACATTGCTATTGGATCTGCACCACTGCCTCTGCTGACCTAGGACCTCAAGCTTATCCATGAATTATCATTACGTGTCTTTCCAGATTCTAGGTCCTAGTGTGAGTCTCTGACTTGGCTGACGCTGCATGCCACAGAACAGAACAGGAGAGAAAAAGTCTAGTTGTTTTAGTTTTTGTAGTGGGGTTGGGAGATTTGTTTCCAACCAAGATTGACACAATGTTGGATACATAGGAAATTGGGTTCAGATGGCAGGCAGGAGCTAAACAACAACAACAACAAAAACTGAAGTACAGCACTGCTGCTAGTTAATCCCTGGCTGATCGGCCTCAGAAAACTTATTTTATCTCTATGGGTATCCCTTTTCATATTTTTAATTTTGAAATTCTGTCTTCTCACCATTAAATGGTAACAGTGTAAAAGTATGAAATATTTGGTAAAACACCAGGTAAGAACATAGTGATTGTGGCTTTCATTTCTGTGAAGTAAAGTGTAACACTTTTTCCCTTTCTTTGGAGTATGTATTCGTAATTTTGAAATACCTTTTTGAAGTTCATAAACTTCTAAAGTTGAGCAGGGTAGTCCAAGGCCTGTTGTTTGAATTATTGTATGTTTTGGTATAATTTGGTAGCATTGTTCCCTGAAGATGGGAAACAATAGGGATTTTTAAATGTTGAACTAAGATTTCTTTTGACAGCCTAAGTGAATACTGATAATAGCAACCATAAATGCATTTTTTAAAGCTTATTTATTTTTGAGAGAGAGCATGAGCAAAGTGGGGGAGGGGCAGAGAGAAAGAGAATCCCAAGCAGGCTCTGTCCTGTAAGCACAGTTTCATCCCGTGAACCATGAGATCAGTACCTGAGCCAAAATCTAGTCGGACGCTTAACTGACTGAGCCACCCAGGCACTCTCATTTTTTAAAGACCATATTTAACCATTGAAAGCATGTTTTTATGCTATGTTTCCTTTTTATCTCTTTATATAGTCACTGTTTTATTTTGTGTATCTCAAATCCTGCATGTATTTTTTCATTGTCAGTCTTGGACATTTCTCTTAGTTTGTTTATAGATCTTAAATTTTGTCAACGTTGCTTGTCTCTTTTTTTTTTTTATATTTATTTATTTATTTTGAGAGAGTGTGTGAGCAGGGGAGGGGCAGAGAAAGAGAGGGAGAGAGAGAATCCCAAGCAGGCTCCTCACTGTCAGTGCAGATACCAATGTGGGGCTTGATCCCAGAAACTGTGATTGTGATCTGAGCCGAAATCAAGAGTCAGACATTTAACCGACTGAGCCACCCAGGCTCACCCCCTGCCTGCCTCTGTCTTATACTGTTAGTTATCTGGACCTCTTTTTCTTTCCTTCCTTTTTTTTTTTTTTTTTTTTTTAAGATTTTATTTATTTATTTATTTATTTATTTATTTATTTATTTATTTATTTTTCTTAGATTTTATTTAAATGAAATATTTTATTTTATTCTAAGTCATCTCTACACCCAACATGAGGCTCGAACGCACAACCTTGAGATCAAGAGTCGCATGCTCTGCCAACTGAGCCAACCAGGCACTCCTGAACCTCTTTTTCTTTTACTGAATATTTCTTGCGATCTTAAAGCAGTTAGTATTGTTTAAGTAGAAAACAAAGTTATTTGCAAACTTCTTATTATTTTTTATTTGAAACAACTGTTACGGTACATGGTAGGTACAACAGCTACTAAGTCTGTGTGAAGAGGTAAAAGCTGTAGTTATATTAATTAGGGTACATGTTAATGAAGAGATTTCAGAACGAAATGCCTTAAATAATAGTCCAGAGGTGGTTGGTTCAGGCCGGCAGGGCGGTTCTGCTACACATGGTCACTCAAGAGCCCAGTTCCTTTTCTCTTTACCATCCCCTACGGTGGGGTCCTTGTTTGCATGTTAGAACGGGTATCTGCCGTATTCACATTCCAAACCATAGCAAGGAGGAAAGAGAAAGTAAGGAGAGACCCACAGATTGTACATATAACTTCTCATATTCCCCTCACTCAGGCTAATCATATGGCACATTAAGCTGCTAAGGAACTGGGAAATGTGGTCTGCAGTTGTGTGGCCATGTGTCTAACAAGACTAGGAGGGTTTATTTTTCTTTTAATTTTTTTTTTTTTACGATTTTATTTTTAAGTAATCTCCATACCCAACATGGGGTTCAATCTCACAACCCTGAGATAAAGGGTCAGTTCTACTGATTGAGCCAGCCAGGTGCCCCTGGGAGGTTTTATTATTAAAAAGAAATAAGAGGGGCGCCTGGGTGGCGCAGTCGGTTAAGCGTCCGACTTCAGCCAGGTCACGATCTCGCGCTCAGTGAGTTCGAGCCCCGCGTCAGGCTCTGGGCTGATGGCTCGGAGCCTGGAGCCTGTTTCCGATTCTGTGTCTCCCTCTCTCTCTGCCCCTCCCCCGTTCATGCTCTGTCTCTCTCTGTCCCAAAAATAATAAACGTTAAAAAAAAAAATTAAAAAAAAAAAAAAAAGAAATAAGAGAACATATATTGGGGTGGGGGAAGTGGGGACATAGCCAGTTTTTTTGCCACATAGGTGAAAACAGAGAAACTAGGGAGAGATAGAGAAATTTGCCTTTGATTTGAAATTTGAATTAATAAATTCCCACTTGTAAGTAAACTAAAGTTATAATTTTTAAAGATTACTGAGAAGAATAGTCAAATATTTATTTTGGTATCTAGTTGAATAATTGGAGTCCATGGGGAAATGTATAGCATGTAATAAACTTTAAACTGAAAAAATACTTTTATGTTTTAGGTTTTACACATCCATAAGTAGACCTTTTTGGAGCTCTGCCAGCAAACTCAATGGCGTCCTCTACTACTGTGCCTCTAGGATTTCACTATGAAACAAAGTATGTTGTTCTCAGCTACTTGGGACTCCTCTCTCAGGAGAAGCTGCAAGAGCAACATCTTTCCTCACCCCAAGGTATTATCTTTGGCTTATGATGGTTCTGTTGAGTACTAATAATTACTTCATATTTAAAAGTACATATATTTAAATAATTTATATCTGTGGTTATAAGATCAAACAATACTAATAATTTTTTTAAAGAATAAACCCTTATCCCATCCCTTCCCACCCCCTGATCCATTCTCAGAAAAGACTTTTAATGCTTTTTAAGAGCATGATAATGTAAATGACTGCTGTTGGTACATGTAAAAATGTACTAAGTACCTGTAAATGAACAGAAATCTACCCTTCTTTAGAGATTTTATACTTAACAAGACATAGATTAGAATTACAGAATTATGTTAAAACTTTTAATATAGTTGTTTCTTGAATTGACTTTTTTCAAGGATATTAGTTTTTTAAAAATTTTTATTTTTTCAATTTACATCCAAATTACTTAGCATATAGTGCAACAATGATTTCAGCAGTAGATTCCTTAATGCCCCTTACCCATTTAGTCCATCCCCCCTCCCAAAACCCCTCCAGTAACCTTTTGTTTGCTTTCCATATTTAAGAGTCTTTTATGTTTTGCCCCCTCCCTGTTTTTATATATTTTTGCTTCCCTTCCCTTGTTTTCATCTGTTCTGTGTCTTAAAGTCCTCATATGAGTGAAGTCATATGATAGTTGTCTTTCTCTGACTAATTTCGCTTAGCATAATACCCTCTAGTTCCATTCACGTAGTTACAAATGGTAAGATTTCATTCTTTATGATTGCCGAGTAATATTTCGTTGTATATATATACCACATCTTCTTTATCCATTCATCCATCAGTGGACATTTGGGCTCTTTCTATACTTTGGCTATTGTTGATAATGCTGCCATAAACATTGGGGTGCATGTGCCCTTTCAAAACAGCATACCTGTATCCCTTGGATAAATACCTAATAGTGCAGTTGCTGGGTTGTAGGGTAGTTCTATTTGTAATTTTTTGAGGAACCTCCATATTGTTTTCCAGAGTGGCTGCACCAGTTTGCATTCCCACCAGCAGGGCAAAAGAGATCCTTTTTCTCTGCATTCTTGCCAACATCTGTTGTTGCCTGAGTTGTTAATGTTAGCCATTCTAACACGTGTGGGGTGGTATCTCATTTTGGTTTTGATTTGTATTTCCCTGATGATGAGTGAAGTTGAGCATTTTTTCATGTGTCGGTTGGCCATCTGGTTGTCTTCTTTGCAGAAGTGTCTATTCATGTCTTTGCCTATTTCTTCACTGGATTATTTGTTTTTTGGGTGTTGAATTTGATTAAGTTCTTTATAGATTTTGGATACCAACCCTTTATTTGATGTGTCGTTTGCAAATATCTTCTCCCATTCCATCAGTTGCCTTTTAGTTTTGCTGATTGTTTCCTTTGCTGTGTAGAAGCTTTTTATTTTGATGAGGTCCCGATAGTTCATTTTTCCTTTTGTTTCCCTTGCCTCAGGAGACATATTGAGTAAGAAGTTGCTGTGGCCAAGGTCAAAGAGGTTTTTGCCTGCTTTCTCCTTGAGGATTTTGATGGCTTCCTGTCTTGCACTTAGGTCTTTCATCTATTTTGAGTTTATTTTTGTGTATGGTGTAAGAAAGTGGTCCAGGTTCATTTTTCTGCATGTCCCTGTCCAGTTTTCCCAGTACCACTTGTTGAAGAAACTGTCTTTATTCCACTGGATATTCTTTCCTGCTTTGTCAAAGATTAGTTGGCCATATGTTTGTGGGTCCATTTCTGGGTTCTCTATTCTGTTCCATTGATCTGAGTGTCTGTTTTTGTGCCCTCAAGGATATTAGATTTAAACAATAGATTTATGTATCTGATAGGCTTAAGAGAGTTTTTAGCATAATTCTTTGTATTGTGAAGTTGTATGTATTCTTCTGTAAATAGTTTACCAAATGAAGCTTAAAACAGTTACTGGAGTCTAAATTAGCCTTCTTCATAAGATATAACATCATCATAAATGTTCTTTTTTTTTAAATTTTTTAACGTTTATTATATATTTTTAAGAGAGAGAGAGACAGAACACAAGCAGAGGAAGGCAGAGAGAGAGGGAGACACAGAATCTGAGGCAGCCTTCAGGCTCTGAGCTGTCAGCACAGAGCCTGACGCAGGGCTCGAACTCACAAACAATGAGATCATGACCTGAGCCGAAGTTGGATGCTTAACCGACTGAGCCACCCGGGCACCCCATAAATGTTACTTTTTTTTTTTTTTTTAATTTTTTAACGTTTATTTTTTATTATTGAGAGACAGAGAGACACAGACTATGAGCAGGGGAGGGGTAGAGAGAGGGGGAGAACAGAATCTGAAGTAGGCTCCAGGCTCTGAGCTGTCAGCACAGAGTCCGATGTGGGGCTCAAACTCACAAACTGCGAGATCATGACCCGAGCTGAAGTCAGTTGCCTAAGCAACTGAGCCACCCAGGTGCCCCTAAATGTTCTTTTTTAAAAAAATATTTATTTATTTTGAGTGAGAGTGTTCGCACGAGTAGGGGAGGGGCAGAGAGAGGGAGAAAGAGAATCCCAAACAGGCTCCACCTTGTCAGCACACAGTGGGATTCGAATTCATGAACTGTGACATCATTTCCTGAGCCAATATCGAGTCACCACTTAACTGACTGAACCACCCAGGTACCCCAACAGGTTTCTATTTTAACAAAATTGCATCAAAATAACTTTAAAAACTCCTAAAAGAAAATGCAATACCAACTATTTAATTTATAATTTATAACCAAAGTCACACAGTAACTCTTTTACTTTCTTATTTTCTATTTAAAAAAATTTTTTTTACGTTTATTTACTTATTTGAGAGAGACAGAGACAGCACAAGCAGGGGCGGAGCAGAGAGAGATGGAGAGAGAAACCCAAGCAGGCTCCATGCTGTCAGCTTAGAGCCCGATACGGGGCTCGAACCCACAAAATGTGAGATTGTGACCTGAGCCAGAACCGAGAGTCGGATGCTCAACCCACTGAGCCACCCAGGCACCCCTAATTTTTTTAATGTTAATTTTTGAGGGAAAGAGACAGAGCGTGGGTGGGGGAGGGTCAGAGAGAGGGAGAGACACAGAATCTGAAGCAGGCTCCATGCTCTAGCCCACTTCCGGTTCTGTGTCTCCCTCTCTCTCTGCGCCTCCCCCACTCAATGCTCTCTCTCTCTCTCTCTCTCAAAAATAAAAAGTAAACATTAAAAAAAAGAAATTTTAACTTAAAATGTTAATGGATATACATTTATTTAGCAATTTTGGTGAAAGGTCATGTCTTTTTAAAAAAAATATGTGTTTGTTGATGTCCATGTCATCTTTCTAGCATAAATCATTTCTATTACCTATATTTTCCAATTTGTTTAAAGCTGAGTTAGAACATAAAGACACTTATAAAACAGTATGAAGAGTCATTCTAGATTTTTATGATTTCCTCCCAATCTTTTACAGTTGTTTCTCTCACACCAATTTGATATAGTATTTAAAAAAAAAATTTTTTTTTTAGTGTTTATTTTTGAGAGAGAGAGAGAGAGCCAGAGTGCAAGCTGGGGAGGGGCAGAGAGAGAGGGAGACACAGAATCCGAAGCAGGTTCCAGGCTCTGAGCTGTCAGCACAGAGCCAGATGTGGGGCTCGAAACCACGAGCTGTGAGATCATGACCTGAGCTGAAGTTGGACGCTTAACTGACTGAGCCACCCAGGCGCCCATACAGTTTTGTTTTTTTTTAATGTTTATTTATTTTTGAGAAAGAGAGCGAGAACTAGTGCATGCGAGTGGGAAGGGACAGAAAGAGAGGGGGACAGAGGATCTGAAGTGGGCTCTGCTCTGACAGCAGAGAGCCAGATTCAGGGCTTGACCTCAAAACTGTGAGATCATAACCTCAGCCAAAATCAGGAGTCGGTCATTTAAGTGATTGAGCCACCCAGGCACTCTGATACAGTATTTTTATTTTTTTAAATTTTTTAAATTTTAAATTAATTCTATTATTATTAAAAATTTTTTTTAATGTTTATTTTTTGAGAGAGAGTGAAACAGAGCATGAGTGGGGGAGGGCTAGATAGAGGGAGACACAGAATCTGAAGCAGGCTCCAGGCTCTGAGCTGTCAGCACAGAGCCTGATGCAGGGCTCAAACCCACAAGCCGTGAGATCATGACTTGAGCTGAAGTCGGACGCTTAACTGACTGAGCCACCCAGGTGCCCCTAATACGGTATTTTTAAAGCAACTTTATAAAATATTTAATTTAGAGAAGTGTCAAGTCTCTTTGCACAATCATATTAGTAATGTCTGTGATTTTAAATAAATTGTACAATTTAAGTGACAAGTACAACTTTCATAAATAGATCAGGAGAAAATAGCTGATTCTTGGTAAGAATATAACTTACATGTGCTAGAAAGTAGTCTGCTAGCTGTATGTGTTCAGCTTGCAGCGGGCATATTCAGTATATTTTATAGTGGAATCGTAATGGGTTACTTAATTCACCAAATCACTTCAGTAGAGGTTAGTTAAGAATGCTTTTAGGGGCTCCTGGGTGGCCCATCGGTTAAGTGACTGGCTTCGACTCAGGTCATGATCTCATGGCCCATGGGTTCAAGCCCCGTGTCAGGCTCTGTGCTGACGGCTCAGAGCCTGGAGCCTGCTTCAGATTCTGTGTCTCCTTCTCTCTCTGCCCCTCCCCCGCTTGTGCTCTGTCTTACTCTGTCTCTCAAAAATAAATAAATGTAAAAAAAAAATTAAAAAGAATGCTTTTATATATTGCTTTTTTTCATTTATTTACTTTTGCTAAATCATCTAGAGTCAAACTATCGGATCAAGGAATAACAATATTTTTATAAGGAGTTTGTCATTTAAAATAAATATGTGGCTTCTAAATTGTCATACCATATAGTATAACTTTTTAAGTTTTTACACATTGTTTTAAAAACTAGTTATAACTTCTGAAAGTGCTGGATTCCATTGTTTTAAGACTTAGGTGTCTAGACTCAGTGAACATATACCATAATAGACATACAGGGAATCCAACCAAGTAGTTGTGTTGATAGTGATTAATGCATACGTTGTTAGCACACCTGAGGTAGGAATTGTATCTGGACCAACATTTTGCTTTGGGAGGAAGATTCTGGGGATTAATTTTATGGAACACATGTGGTTTTTATACTTCAGTCTCCTAGAACTTCATAGATGCCAAAGTGGACATCAAGACCCAGTGAATAAGAGTAAGACCATGTATTACTGCCCTAGCCTAACAAACACCAAGAATGTTACATGGTAACACTGGTTCACCCTGCCTCGATCTACCAAGGGGTAATGTGATGAGCCCACTTGATGGCATTTTATGTAGTGGGCTGTACTGCAGCTGAGGTACCCAGTACTAAGGGCTTAGCACCTTTTGTAGCAAGCTAGTTACCTATTTCAGAGAGTGAGCAGTTACTTTGTGGTCATTTTGACCTATCTAATTGTCTTCATTACTAGTTATAAAAATGGCTTAGAGTCAGAGGACAGTTAGGTCTTCAGTTTGTCATACTCAGTAAGGACATACAGGGATCCTTGGGATTCATTGCAGGCTATTGCAATCTACCCTTGAAAATTAGATGCAGTGACATTCAGTGAAATCCATTTAGTTTGTCTTGTATAACACTAGATTAAGGCTATTTTTTTTTAATTTTTTTAAACATTTATTCATTTTTGAGAAACAGAGCGTGAGTGGGGGAGGGGCAGAGAGAGAGAGGGAGGAGACACAGAATCTGAAGCAGGCTCCAGGCTCCAAGCTATCATCACAGAGCCCAACGCAGGGGCCCGAATTTATAGATGGCGAGATCGTGACCTGAGCTGAAGTCGGTCACCTAACCGGCTGAGCCACCAAGGTGCCCCTAGATTAAGGCTATTCTGAACAGGATCCCAATTAGCAGGATCCCTTAGAAAGGATCCCTTTCTGCAATGTGGATCTCAGCTATCCACCTCAGGATCCCAGATTCAGCCAAGTGAGTAAGTCTCAGAAGGGACTAGTAGGTGTCTTCAGAGTTCAGATTAGTTTCCTTTCCTTAGCATGTATGGCTTGTTCCACTTAACCAGTAGTATTAATCCAACTCAGTAGGAGGTATTGGCCAGAATGTAGTCCAAGGCCAGTCTTCTACCCATTATAATCCATGCAAGGATATTTAGACCTATCTGCTGATGTGCTAGGGCTTGTGCCATTGCATTGGCTGTGGTAGCTAGGTTAAGGACAGGTGACTGACCATTTTATTAAATTAATTAATTCATTTTTAAATTTACATCCAACTTAGTTAACATATGGTATAATGATTTCAAGAGTAGAATTTAGTGATTCATCACTTACATAAAACACCCAGTGCTCATCCCAACAAGTGTCCTCTTTAATTACCTTTGCCCATTTAGCACATCCCCCCACCCAAAATCCCTCAAGCAACCCTCAGTTTATTCTTTGTATTTAAGAGCCTCTTATGGTTTGTTCTTCTCCCTGTTTTTGTATTATTTTTGCTTCTCTTCCCTTATGTTCATCTGTTTTGTATCTTAAATTCCATAGTCGGACGCTTAACCGACTGAGCCACCCAGGCACCCCTGCCATGTCTTCTTTATCCATTCATCAGTCAGTGGACATTTGGGCTCTTTCTGTACTTTGGCTATTGCTGGTAGTGCTGCCATAAGCACTGGGGTGCATGTGCTCCTTCGAATCAGCATTTTTGTATCCTTTGGATAAATACCTCGCAGTGCAATTGCTGGGTCTTAGGGTAGTTCTATTTTTAATTTTTTGAGGAACTTCCATACTATTTTCCAGAGTGGCTGCACCAGTTTGCATTCCCACCAGTGCAAAAGGGTTCCTTTTTCTCTACATCCTCGCCAACATCTGTTGTTGCCTGAGTTGTTAATTTTAGCCATTCTGACAGGTATGAGGTGGTATCTCATTGTGGTTTTGATTTGTATATCCCTGATGATGAGTGATGTTGAGCATCTTTCCATGTGTCTTAGCCATCTGTATGTCTTCTTTGGAAAAATGTCCATTCGTGTCTTTTGACCATTTCTTCACTAGATTATTTGTTTTTTTGGGGGGGTGTTGAGTTTGAAAAGTTCTTTATAGATTCTGGATACTAACCCTTTATCTGTCATTTGCCACTATCTTCTCCCATTCTGTCAGTTCCCTTTTAGTTTGGCGATTGTTTCCTTTGCTGTATAAAAGCTTTTTATCTTGATGAGGTCCTGACAGTTTTTGCTTTTGTTTCCCTCGCCTCCTCCTCCGGAGACATGTCAAGTAAGAAGTTGCTGCGGCTAAGGTCAAAGAGGTTGTTGCCTGCTTTCTTCTTTAGGATTTTGATGGCTTCCTGTCTTACATGTAGGTCTTTCATCCATTTTGAGTTTATTTTTGTGTATGGTGTAAGAAAGTGGTCCAGGTTCAATTCTTCTACATATCACTGTCCATTTTTCCCAGCCACCATTTGCTGAAGAGACTGTCTTTTTTCCATTGGCTATTCTTTCCTGCTTTGTCGAAGTTTAGTTGGCCATATGTTTGTGGGTCAATTTCTGGGTTCTCTATTTTGTTCCATTGATCTATGTATTTTTGTGCCAGTACCATACTGTCTTGATGATTACCGCTTTGTAATACAGCTTGAAGTCTGGAATTGTGATACCTCCAGCTTTGGTTTTCTTTTTCAGGATTACTTTGGCTATTCAGGGTCTTTTCTGGTTCCACACAAATTTTAGGAATGTTTGTTCTAGCTCTGTGAAGAAAGCTGGGGTTATTTTGATAGGGATTGCATAGAATATGTAGATTGCTTTGGGAGGTATCTACCAGGTTACGGATTGTTACTTGTGGGGCATGAACTCCATTATCAGGGAACAATACTTGCTCTGTTGTATGGAACCAGGAGTGAATTGTATCTCTCTGTAGGACAGACTTCTTTCCCTGGGGACCCAACAAGGAGAATGTAGTCCAAGGGGTAGTGTCACTGACTCTTAGGAACATTGTCTAGGACAGTGTTGGCAAACGGTAGGCCTTGTAATTTTAGATTCAGTTATTAAGAAACATTTTTACGTCTGCAGTGAAAGGTAATTTCTATAGCTATTTGTTATTTGATAATAGTGGTTGGGCGTGGCTCTTCTTGTTCAGAAAAATTTCAGTCTCATTCTTGAGCTCAAAAAATTGCAGTGAAACACTTCCACTGCTTAGCATTGAACTGCTGTGTGGTAGGGTAGGTCAGAACATTCAGCTTCTATTTCTGACAAAAATTCATGAAACTGACAGTAATTAAGTCCACAACAGCAAATGAAGTTCACTGTTGAAACTCCCGGTTCATTAACATGAGATAGATTCTGATATTTTCCAGAGTACCTACTGATGAACACTACTGTGAATAACCATAGGTTTTAAATACTTTACATTTTCATAATCTGTCAAACTAATAAGACTTTTTCTGCTCCACACATATTTTGCCATTATCAGTAACATATCTTAGCAGATTCCACTTTGCATTGTAGTGAATTAGTGTTTTCTCAATTTCTTTGAAAATATTCTCACCCATAATTATTTTGTGTAGGGTATGCCAGTTCTTTAGTCACTTCAAACTCGTCATTGACTCCTTGAATAAACAACAGCTGAGCAGTGCATCAAGAGCCAAAGAAAACCACTCAAAATTGTTTGCCTTGTATTTCAATTGACTGTTGATGTTGTTCCTATTGTCCCCAACTCCTTGAGCAACTATTCTCTCCAAAAGGCTAATCTTGAACTTTTGTCTTTCTGACATACTTCTTCAGCTGCTTCAGGAGAATACAGCTTAATTAACTCAACATCTGGAAATGGCTTTCCTTGTTGGATTAACCACTGAGCCACTTAGAAACTTACTTTGGGTGCAGCCTCATTTTCATTTTTATTAAATTCATAAAAATTTTAATTTTAATTTTATTGAATTCATAAAAATAGGAATTTTATGAAAATTTCATTTTTCATGTTTTATTTCATTTATTATTTTTATGAAGAAATTGTACAATGAAAAGTTCCATTTTAAATTATTTTCTTTCTTTTTTTTTTTTTGAGAAAGAGAGTAGGGAAGGGGTAGAGGGGTAGAGGGGGAGAGAGAGAGAGAGAGAGGGAGAGAGAGAGAATCTCAAGTGGATTCCATGCCGAGCAGGGAGCCTGACGCAGGACTCAATCCTACAACCATGAGATCATGACCTGAGCCGAAATTGAGAGACACCAGCTCAACTAATTGAGCCACCCAGGTGCCCCTCCATTTTAAATTAAAAAATTTCCATTTAAAATTTTCTAATATTCCTGGGGCGCCTGGGTGGCGCAGTCGGTTAAGCGTCCGACTTCAGCCAGGTCACGATCTCGCGGTCCGTGAGTTCGAGCCCCGCGTCAGGCTCTGGGCTGATGGCTCGGAGCCTGGAGCCTGTTTCCGATTCTGTGTCTCCCTCTCTCTCTGCCCCTCCCCCGTTCATGCTCTGTCTCTCTCTGTCCCAAAAATAAATAAAAACGTTGAAAAAAAAAATTTAAATTTTCTAATATTCCTGACTTGCTTTCCTGTGAGTTGGGAATACTCTGATGGTGCTATTTTATTTTATTTTATTTTATTTTATTTTATTTTATTTTTTTGATGAGTGCTTTATAGTCTGGTAATATCAGTGTATGTGGTATGCTTCTAGCACAGCTATAATGCCACTGCATAATAAGCACAATACTTTGCCGCCTAATTTGATAACAAGGTAATGTATATTCCGTTGTGCCTTAAGAGTAAGTAGGATATTCAAAGCCCACTTTTCTATTTGTTTTGTTTTGACATGATGGGTATGCATAGGTAAAATAAAAGTTGTGGTATGGCAGTATGCATGGTGATTGACATGCTGTGTAGTTATAACTGTCACTGCAGTATGTAGTGTGCTGAGCAACAGTGTGAAGCTGCGAGAGCGCCACACACAGGCTTTGGTACAACCATTCATTGCCACTGTTGTAGCATGAAACAACTGGCTGTATTCCAGTTAAATTTTACTTGTAGGCACTGTAATTTTTATGTCATGAAATAGTAATCTTTTTATTTTTTTCAACCATTTAAAAATGGCCTGTAGAAAAATATGCAGTGGGCCAGATTTGGCCCATGGGTTATAGTTTGCTGACACTTGTTATCAGTGCAGGGAACCTTATTTTACTCATTACTGTTGAGGAGTGCATTCCATTTATGCACAAAACTAAATGATGTTAGTGTTAAGTCCAAGTCTGTCTCCTTGTCACTTCCAATCTTTAATTGTATTTCTTTTTTTATTAAAATGTTTTTAATATATGTGAAAGTATTTGGAAAAGTAAAAGAATAAAAGGCAGTAAGAAAAAAAATCCTATAATCCAGTAATTAAAATAACATTTTTTTCTCTACTTATATAGGAACATGTAAATTTGAATTTATGGTTTATAAAAATGAGGTAATACCTGTGCCATTTGATAACATTTTAAAAATTAACAACATATTTGAACATCTATCCATGTCAGTAATTAAATACCTGTAGTCTCCTGCTGTGGGACATGTAAGGTGTTCATCAGCCTTCTTTGGAATGGGTGAATGACAGTCCTTCAGTTAGCCCACAAATTCCTTAAAACTTGTCTTTTTCAGTTTCTAGTTTCATTTACTTTTCTAAAACCTTCTTCTGATAGTGATAGCCAGATAGGTCTAGAAAAATACTAATTAATAGAACTTTGGGCAGTTTTGAACATGTTGTGTATGTGCCCTGTCCAATATTGTAGTCACAAGTCATATGAGATAGTTGAATGCTTGAAGTATGACTAGTGTGACTAAGGAACTGAATTTTTAATTTTATTTAATTTTTATTTAAACTTAAAAAGTTGCATGTGGCTAGTGACTAGTGTAATATTAGACACTCAGGTCTAGAACTCAGGTTTTTATTTTCCCTTCTAAGCCAACCCCTGTTTTTACAATAATTTGTTCACAATACCACCTGCTACCCAGGTTTGAAACATAGGAGTCATCCTTTAGCTTTTTTCTCTGCCTCCTGCCCTCTCCCTTCCTCCCTCCTTTCCTTCCTTTCTTTTTTAGTAAGCTCTACACCCAGCACGGGGCTTGAACTCGCCACCCTGAGATTAAGAGTCACATGCTCTACTGACTGAGTCAGCCAGGCACCTCTTCTGCCCTCTTTCTTTGTCAGCTGTTACTAACTGTCCCAATTTTGTGCTGATTCTCCCATTATCCTACAGGTCCTGCCTCAAGTTATTGCAAATATATCCTGATTTTTCTCCTTCATGTTATGTCTTCTCCATTATTCATTTTGCATGCTACAAGCCCATATTGAACTTCCTCACATTGCCCCTTACATTGGGAACCCACAGTTGCTCCCTTTCCCTTAAGGCTACTTTATAAAACTTTCATTGGTTTCTATGATTTGGTCATCACCTATTACATCTTATGTCTCTTACTGTCTTATTTGTTTATTTAATTTTATTTGAGAGAGAGAGAGAGAGTGTGCGAGTGTGGGAGAGGGGCAAAAGGAGAGACAGAGAGAGAGAGAGAGAGAGAGAGAGAGAGAGAGAGAGAGAGAAAATCCTAAGCAGGCTCCATGCTCAGCACGGAGCCTGATGTGGGGCTCGATCCCACAAGCCCGGGATCATGACCTCAACTGAAATCAAGAGTCAGAGGCTAACCAACTGAGCCACCCAGGTGCCTTATTTATTTATTTATTTATTTATTTATTTATTTATTTATTTATTTATTTATTTTAAAGATTTTATTTGGAAATAATCTCTATGTCCAACGTGTGGCTTGAACTCACAACCTTGAAATCAAGAGTCTCGTGCTGAACTGACTGACCTAGCCAGGTGCCCCTGTGTGGTATTTTAAACAAACCATGCTTGGGACACCTGGGTGGCTCAGTTGGTTAAATGTCTGACTTCGGCTCAGGTCATGACTTCAGGGTTCGTGGGTTTGAGCCCCATGTCAGGCTCTGTACTGACATCTCAGAACCTGGAGCCTGCTTCGGATTCTGCTCTCTATCTCTTTCTCTGTCTTTCAAAAATAAATAAACTTAAAAAAATAAATAAACAAACTATGCTTATTCCTGTCTGGATTTTTTCACTCAAACTGAGCTGCTCTGGAATGGTAGATTCCTGTGATAGTGATTACTAATGTTCACCTGTATCTTATTCTTATCTCCTTGCTACACCCAGGGAAAATTGCATTTAGGCAGAGCCATATGGACTAGTCCTAGCCAAAGGAATTTAAGTAGTATGATTTGTGTCACTTCTAGGCTGTAGCATTTAAGAACCAATATGCCTTTCTCCCTTGCTTTGTGGGGGTGTGTGGATGTAGGAGAGATCATATGTTCCAAATGGCATTGTTATAGTAAGGCAGAGCCACCAGCAATAAGGGTTGCTAAGTGACTACATGGAGCATGTCTTCCAGTTCCCTAAGTTAGATATGTAACATGGGAGGGAGAGAGTGGACTTTTGACTTAAGTTGCTGAAATTTCTGGCTTCATTTATTACATAGCACAGACTAGCCTGTCCTAATTAACATGTTTCCCAAATATACATATTAGGTTAATCAAGTGTCCAGTTTGCCCAGGATTGAAAATTGGGAAGGTCCTGGACCAACTGGGATCCTAATACATACACACTTCCCCACCTATTCAAATTCCACTTGTTTATGTTATTTCCCATTTAAAAAAATTTTATTTACTTAAAAAAAAATTTTTTTTTAATTTTAGAGAGTGTGTGCAAGTGGGGGAAAGGGATGGTGGGAAAGAGAGAGAGATTCTTAAGCAGGTTCCACACTGAGCATTGGATTGACACAGGGCTCTATCCCATGACCCTGGGATCATGATCTGAACCGAAATCAAGAGTCGGACGCTCAACTGACTGAGCCACACAAGCGCCCCTATTTTTCAATTGTAACAGACTCTATGCTCAACAAAACCCAGGATTTTTCACCTCCTGTGGTTGACTAAATTTGTAAGAACTCTAATGATTACATGTGCCTGTATTGGTCAGTTCTTTTTCATGCTTGAGCATAGAATTTTTTCCAACTGAGCACTGTAGGATTTGAGGAGTTTAGTAACCTGCTTTACTGTTTTTGTTTCATTTTGTTTTTGAAACTTGGTTGTTATCATTATATTATTTTCTTGTAAGCCTGAGTACAGAGTATTTATACTTAAATTTAAAAATATGCAGGCTAACTTTTTAGAGGAAAAAATTAAGTTCTTGTTGCTGTCTTTGCTGCTTTGCTATCCTATTTGTTATCTAAAATGTGATGTATGGTTTACTCTCATGACATGCTATTATACGTAAGGTCTGCTGTAGTATCCATTGGTATAATGTGGGTAGAGTAGGGTTGGTTTCAAGTTCATAAAGCAGTTAAGGGTGAGAAGGAGAGGCTAAGGGAAGTGACCCAATTCATGACCCAAGATTTCTGTTACATTGAACGTTTTTCATTTTTTCCTGACTCATGTGCTGGTTATAGACTTTTCCATAAATAGTTAACTCTGCACTTTTCCAGAACTAGCCAACTCTTTCAGTGTTAGTTTGTGCTGAATATAGTCAACCCTGTTCTGAATTATGTATTCTGACTGGTAGAAGTCCTGATGACTTGTGTATTTGATATCAAATAATAATTTCTGTTATACACAATTTTGTGATTATTAATATAGAGAACTTTGATGCTTAAGTAATTAGCATGGATTTATTAATAAGACATTTCTTTCTTAGGTTAGAAAGGAGAGTAAGTTCCTGTATCTTAATTAGCTATGTGACTATCAAACACATGTAGTTGTGATACTGGTTTGTTATTCATCCAACCATTCAAACAGTAACTTCCCATTTTCCCCTCTTCCTTTCAGCCCCAGGCAACCACTATTCTACTGCATGTCTCTATGAATTTAACTATTCTAGGCATCTCATTTGAGTGCAATCAAACATTTATCCTTTTGTGTCTGATTTATTTCACTTAGCATAATGTCTTCAGGGTTCATCCATGCTGTCGCATGTGTCAGAATTTCCTTCCTTTTATTTTTAAGTAATCTCTATGCTCAACCAGGGGCTTGAACTCATGACCCTGAGATCAAGAGTTGTATGCTTTACTGACTGTGCCAGCTGGCACCCCTCATTCCTTTTTTTTTTTTTTTTTTTAGAAAAACTTTTTAAACTGTAAAATTTTTCTTTAATTTTTATTTTTTAGAGAGAGTGCACAAGCAGGGGAGTGGGGCAGAGGGAAAGAGAGAGGGAATCTTAAGTGGGCTCCATGCTCACCTCGGAGTCAGACATGGGGCTCAACCCCATGACCCTGGGATCATGATGTGACCTGAAATCAAGGGTCAGATGCTCTACTACCCAGGCGCGCTCGATTCCTTTTTTTAAAGCTGAATAATATTCTAATGTATGCATGTAGCATATTTTGCTTATGCATTCATCTGTTGATGGACATTTGGGTTATTTCTCCCTTTTGGCTATTGTGAATAACGCTATCAACATTGGTGTTACAAATATCTGTTTGAGTCTCTGCTTTCAGGTATTTTTTGGTATATGCTCAGGTATAGATTTGCTGGATCACATGGTAATTCTGTTTAATTTTCTGAGGAACTGCCTTACTTTTTTCCATAGTAGCTGTATCATTTTATATTCCCATCAGTAATACACAGGGGTTCCAGTTTCTCCACATCCTCACCAATACTTGTTTTCTGGGTTTGTTTTTGTTTTTTGTTGTTTTTTATAATAGCCATCCTAATGGGTGTGAAGTGTGTTGTCTCATTGTGGTAGCTCATTTCTTTTATTGCTGAATAATATTCCATTGTATGGATATACCATAGTTTATTTCTCCATTCACCTGTTGATGAACATTTTCATTGCTTCCAAGTTTTGACAGTTACGAATAAAAGTATTTTAAACATTCATATGCAAGTTTTGTGTAGATGTAAGTTTTCACCTCATTTGGGTAAATACCAAGAAGCATGATTGCTAGATCATATGGTAAGAGTATACTTAGTTTTGTAATAAACTACCAAGCTGTCTTCCACAGTAGTTGTATCATTTTGCATTTCCACCAGCAATGAATGGAGGTTCCCCTTTCTAAATTCTACATCTTTGCCAAACTTGCTATTATTGCTATTTAAAAATTTTTATTTTAATTTATTTGAGAGAGACAGAGTGCGTGGGGGAGAGGGACAGAAGGAGAGAGACAGAGAGAGACACAGAGAGAGAGAGAGAATCTCAAGCAGGCTCCATGCTTAGCACAGAGCTTGATGTACTACGGTTCAATCCCATAATCCTGGATCATGACCTAAGCAAAATCAAGAGTTGGATGCTTAACGGACTAATCCACCCAGGTGCCCTATCATTGCTGTTTTTGATTATAGCTACCTTGGTGGGTATGCAGTGGTATCTCACTAAGGTTTTATTTTCCCTCATTTTTTTTTAAGTTTTTTTTTTTTTTTTTTTAAGTTTATTTATCTTGAGAGAGAGAGAGAGGAGCAGAGGGAGAGAGAGAGAATCCCAAACAGGCTCTGCACTGTCAGCACGGAGCCCAATGTGGAGCTCAAACTCATGAACCATGAGATCTTGACCTGAGCTGACATCAAGAGTCAAATGCTTAACCAACTGAGCCACCCAGGTGTCCCTCCCTATGACTTTAATTTGCATTTCCCTAATTGCTAATGATGTTGAACATCTTTTCATGTGTTTATTGGTCATTTGTATATCTTTAGAGAAATGTCTGTTAATATCCTTTGCCCATTTTTTGATTGGGTTATTTGTCTCTGTGTTATTGAGTTGTAAGGATTCTATATATATTTTAGATACCAGACCCTTATCAGATATATGATTTCCAGATATTTTCTTCCATTCTGTGGTTTGTATTGATAGTGTACTTTTTTGTAATGTTTATTTTTAAGAGAGTATGTGTGTCCACGAATGGGGGAGGGGCAGAGAGAGAGAGAGGTAGAGAGAGAATCCCAAGCAGGTTCCATGCTGAGTGTGGAGCCTGACCTCATAACCCTGAGATCATTACCTGAGCTGAAATCAAGAGTTGGACACTCAACCAACTGACCGACCTAGGCGCCATGGTATTATACTTTGATATACAAAAGTGTGTAATTTTTATGAAGACCAGTTTATCTGTGTTTGATATGTTTTTAGTGTCCAAGGAATCATTCCATAATCCAGGGCTGTGCAAATTTTCACCTACGTTTTCTTTTAAGAGTTCTATAGTTTTGGGGCACCTGGGTGTCTTAGTTGGCTAAGTGTTGGACTTCAACTCAGGTCATGATCTCAGGGTTGTGGAGTCAAGATCATGACCTGAGATGAAATACTATGCTTAACCGATTGAGCCATCCAGGAGTCCCTGAAGGTTTTTATTTTATTTTATTTTATTTTATTTTATTTTATTTTATTTTATT
>NW_024412572.1:9066392-9146865 GCF_014898765.1 Herpailurus yagouaroundi
TTTTATTTTATTTTATTTTATTTTATTTTATTTTATTTTATTTTATTTTATTTTATTTTTAATGTTTATTTTTGAGAGAGAGAGATTGCCAGGGAGGGGCAGAGAGAGAGGGAAACAGTCTCTGTGCTGTCAGTGAAGAGCCCATTGCAGGGCTCAAACCCACAAACTGTGAGATCATGACCTGAGCTAAAGTCGAATGCCCAAATGACTGACCCATCCAGGCACCTGATAGTTTTAGCTTTTAAATTTAGATCTTTGATGGATGCCTGGCTGGCTTGGTTGGTGGAGGGTATGACTCTTGATCTTGGGGTTATGGGTTTGAGTCCTACGTGGTGTGTAGAGATTACTTTAAAAAAAATTAAAATCTTCAAAAGAATTTAGATCTTTTATCCATTTTGAATTAATTTTTGTATTTGCTGTGAAGTAGGGGTACAGATTCATTATTTTGCATGGGAAAATCTAGTTTTCCCAGCACTATTTGTTGAAAAGGTTCTTCTTCTGTTGAATGGTCTTTGTACCCTTCTCAAAAATCAGTTGACCTTAAATATATGTATTTATTTCTGGACCCTTAATTAGGTTCCATTGCTCTATTTGTCCTTATTCCATAACCACCCTATCTTGATTACTGTAGCTTTATTTATAGTAAGTTTTGAAATTGTGAAGTTTGAGTCCTCCAACTTCATTCTTTTTCAAAATTGCTTGGACTATTTTGTGTCTTTTGCAATTCTCTATGAATTTTAGGATTGTCTTGTCCATTTCTGGAAAAAGGGAAGTTGGAAATTTGTTTTTAAGATTTTATTTTTAAATAATCTCTATACCCAGAGTGGGGCTCAAACTTACAACCTTCAAGGTTGAGTCACGTGCTGTACTGACTGAACCTGCCGGGCACCCTGCAGTTGGAATTTTGATAGGGATTGCATTGAATCTGTGGATCAATTTGGAGACTGTTGCCATCTCAAATCAACTTTTTTAAGACAGATTTTCATAATCCCATCCCAAATTTTGACTCACAGTTCATTATTTCAGGAGATGTGTACTCTTTTATTCTTTTCTCCGCTTTTCTTTTTTTTTTCCTTTTTTTTTAAAAAAAATTTTTTTTTTAATGTTTATTTATTTTTGAGACAGAGAGAGACAGAGCATGAGCAGGGGAGGGGCAGAGAGAGAGGGAGATACAGAATCTGAAACAGGCTCCAGGCTCTGAGCTGTCGGCACAGAGCCCGACGCGGGGCTCGAACTCATGGACTGCGAGATCATGACCTGAGCCAGAGTCAGATGCTTAACCGACTAAGCCACCCAGGCGCCCCTTTTCTCCGCTTTTCTATCAGGAACAGATATTTGATCCTGAAACCAGACTTTGAGTGGGTGCGTGGTGAAGTTTCCCTGCATTCTTCTCTTTCAAATCTGTCCTCTCTCAAATCTGTTTCCCAGTGTGCAGGATACCTGGGGGTATGGAAACACTAGAGCCTGAAAACTACCATTGTGATTGGCTATTTTGTACTTTTATTTTTTTTAAACATTCATAATTGAAGTATTTTCATTTTGTATACAATGAGTCAGCATGAAGGTAGGTATCTTGGATATCTACAGTTAAGGTAGGTCTCTTGGATGACCCATTGAAGGAAGTTCACTTAATCCAACTTAATGAAGCCTATATCCTTTCATACTGATGGAAGCACTGGGGCATATAATTGAGGCCATATTTCTGGATCAGACCACATGGGTTTGAGCAGATGTGGCAAGAATAAGAACCTTAGCCAAATTTCCTTGGATGGCTCCAGTAGAGCTGCTGGTGACCCATCTCGCTCTCTCAGATGCAACGAGGCAAAAGTTTATTTTGTGCTTCTAAAAATCTATCTAGTATGGTATCATTTGGGGTATTTGTTTTTGCTATTGAGTAAATAATTGAACCATGTTCTCAATATATTTAGCAGATGTTTTTAATTTGATTATATGAGTTTTTAAGAGCAGTATTTGTCAAGACTAATTGCCTGAATGCTTTTGAAGAAAAGATCATGGCATGCCTGGCTGGCTCAGTTGGTAGAGCATGCGACTCTTGATCTCGGGGTTATAAGTTCCAGCCCCACGTTGGATGTAGAGATTACTTAAAAAAAAAAAAAAAAAAGATCTTGAGTGCATAGCTGGCTTGGTTAAGCATCCAACTCTTGATTTCGGCTCAGGTCATGATCTCACTGTTTGTGGAATCAAGCTCTGCATTGGGCTCTGCACTGATGGCATGGAGCCTGCTCGGGAGTCTCTTTCTCTGCCCTGCCCCCAGCATGCAAGCACTCTCTCTCTCAAAGAAATAAACCAAAAAAAAAAAAAAAAAAGAAAGAAAGAAAGAAAAAAAAATCTTTATTTTAAATCTTTTTTTTTAAGTTTTTTTAAAATTTATTTTGAGATAGAGTGTGTGAGTGGAGGGTGGGGGAGAGAGAGAGAGACAGAGAGACAGAGACAGAGAGAGAGAGAATGAATGAATGAGAATCCCAAGCAGGCTCTGCACTGTCAGCACAGAGCCCAATGTGGGGCTCAGACTCATGAACCGTGAAATCATGACCTGAACTGAAGTCAGATACTTAACCAATGGAGCCACCCAGATGCTGCCCCACACCCCCAAAAAAGTCTTTAAAAAGAAAATCATGAGCCTTTACCCTGGACCCACCAGATGTTCCATGATGGGGCTTAATAATCTTTTTTTTTTTTACATTTATTTATTTTTGAGAGACAGAGTGAAACAGAGTGTGAGCAAGGGAGGGGCAGAGAAAGAAGGAGATACAGAATCTGAAGCAGCCTCCAGGCTGAGCAAGTGGTCAGCACAGAGCCTAACATGGGGCTCAAACCCACGAGCCGTGAGATCATGACCTGAGCCGAAGTCAGAGGCCCAACCGACTGAGCCACCCAGGTGCCCTGAGAATCTGTATTTTTAATATATTCACTCAGTAATTTTAATGTGTGTCCAGTTTGGGGGCCCACAGATTTAGAAAGTATTTTGCTCTGCCCATACAACTCTTCTAAACTTGTTGACCTGATACTCATTTTGAAAGCCCTGAGTGTATTTCAGGGCTGGAATACGATGATTGCTGACTCACTTGACTCTTCGTTTGACACTGAAGTGGGTGGGATTTGGTGTGCTAAAGTCTGTTTATCTTTGAAATATTTTTCTCTGGGTTTGTAGTGGAGGATTTATACTGCATTGCTGCTACTGCATAGCTCTATGCTTTTGAAAGTCTGGGTTGGGGGGGGGGTTGATTAAATGAAAATCACTGAATCTGTCTGTGTCATTGGTTAGCTAAATAAATAGCCTTTTGTGTCCTGATGGCAGTAGACTTTTTCTGGTTTAGGTTTTCCACATGACTTATTATCAAGTATGACAACTTGTCGTGTGTAATCAGCATCACATTAGTCTCATGAGAATAGACACTCCTTTAATCAGCTGCTTTTCTTTAATCTGGCAGGTGAGGCATATGGTAACCAAGACATTATTGTCTTTTACTTTGTGGCATGGTGGTAGTATTGGTGGTGGTGTGATTGGGTATGTGGGTGTGTGTATGTTTTAGGTATGTTGATTTTCCAAAAGGAAGCAGATGGCAGATAAAACATTCATGTATTCCTTATTTTTCACTGTACATAAAAATTTATCATGTTTTAGAATTCAGTAATAATTTTACTTGTCAGATGTACGTTCTTAAAGATTTTTATTTTTAAGTAATCTCTGCACCCATTGTGGGGCTTAAACTCACAACCCTGAGATCAAGAGTCACATGCTCCATGGACTGAGCCAGCCAGGTACCCCCAAAAGATCTACTTGCTAATGTTGTTTTTATATGATTTATTTTAGGGTGAATCTTTTCAATTACTCTAAGTCCCATATTTATATAATGAGAAAGATGGATTAGATGGCCTTTATTTTACAGATCCTTTCAAATCTAAAATTAAATAATTCAGGCATTGACTAAACCTCTTCATAAACATGGAGATAATAGTTGAGGTCTTATTGTTTTTTTTAAGTTTATTTACTTATTTTGAGAGAGAGAGCAAGTGAGCATGTGCACAAGTAGGGGAGGGGCAGAGAAAGGGAGAGAGAATCCCAAGCTGGCTCCAAGCTATCAGCGAGGAGCACATTGTAGGGCTCAAGCCCATGAACTGTGAGATCATGACTTGAGCTGAAATCAAGAGTCAGACGCTCAACTGATAGCTACCTAGGCACCCCAAGGTCTTATTCTTTCCATTCCTCTTTCATAATGTTGTCTTATCATAATTCTATCACCATAAATAAATGGCTCTGTACTCTTACTGTCTTACATAAAATGACTTTCAAAACATGTTTTTAATGTTTATTTATTTTTGAGAGAGATAGAGTGTGAGTCGGGGAGGGTTGGGGGGTGAGGGGGACACAGAATCCAAAGCAAGCTCTAGGCTCTGAGCTGTCAGCACAGAGCCTAGTGAAGGGGGAGGGGGAGCCTTGAACCCACAAACTGTGAGATCATGACTTGAGCCGAAGTTTGTTGCTTAACTGACTGAGCTACCCAGGCAACCCAAAACGACTTCTCATTTCATTTCTCTTTTGTCATTTGAGCTAGCCTTAAAATATACTGATAACTTTTTAAATTCCTGTAATATACTGATTTGTTTTTAAGTTTTTACTTATTTATTTTGAAAGAGCAGGGGAGGGGCAGAGAGAGGGAGAAGGAGAGAATCCCCATGCGGGGCTCGATCTCACAACTGTGAGATCATGACCTGAGCTGAAAGCAAGAGTCGGACACTTAGCCAACTGAGCCACCCAGTCACCCCTAAATTTCTGTAATTTAAAAATAACTTTAATTTTTGTTTAATTTTGTTTTTCCTTTTTTTTTTTTTTTTTAATAAAGATTATTTATTTTGAGGCAGAGAGCAAGATCAGGGGAGGGGCAGAGAGAGAGAGAGGGAGAGAGGGAATCCCAAGCAGGCTCCAAACTGTCAGCACAGAGCCCTACGTGGGGCCTGATCTCATGAACCGTGAGACTATGACCTGAGCTGAAATCAGGGGTTGGACGCTTAACCAACTGAGCCACCTATGTGCCACTTTGTTTTATTTTTTCGTAAGCATCTTCTCTTGCCAACAATGTTGTCATTTATACACATGAGCCACCCAGGTGCCCCTATTATAACTTTTATTAAATGTTGAGAGCTTGCTGAGCACCAGACATTTTGCACACAACATTTTTAAAAAAAGTTTTATTTAGGGGTGCCTGGGTGGCTCAGTCAGTTGGGCATCTGATTTCGGCTCAGGTCATGATCTTGCGTTCTCTGGGTTCAAGCCCCACATCAGGCTCTGAGCTGTCAGCACAGAGCCTGCTTCAGATTCTGTCTGTCTGTCTCTCTCTCTGCCCCTCCCCCTGCTCATGCTCTTTCTCAAAAATAAACATTAAAAAGAAATTTAAAAAAACCAAAGCTTATTTATATTTAGAGAGCCCACATAAGCAGGGGAGGGACAGAGAGAGAAGCCCGAGCACTGACTCTGTCAGTGCAGAGCCCAACTTAGGTCTTGATCCCATGAACTGTGAGCTCATGACCTGAGCCGGGATCAAGAGTCGGACGCTGAACCAACTGAGCCACCCAGGTGCCCCTTATTTGAGTACTTTTTAGTCCTTGCTTGACAAATCTACGACTAAGGGAGTATCTCAAATAGTTTGTAATGTGGTCAGAATGGTAATAAACTATAAACTCATTGAACAGTATAAAAAAATATGTACTTAAGTGTTAAACTATGTGGCACAGACGAAACTATATAAATGTGCAAATGTCAGCAATGCAGTAGTAATCATTGAACAAGATGTTGTAGAGAAGTACAGAGGCTTAAATTGGTCCTTGACAGAATTTGAGTAATCCGGAAGAAGGAGGGCAGTCTGGGTTAGGTAGAAATGTAGCACGTTATGTCCTTTTTGTTAGTGAAGAAATTGGCAGTTGAGTTCATACTGAGCAGGAGCAGGAATAAATTTTTTTTTAAATGTTTATTTATTTTGAGAGAGAGAGAGAAAGAGAGCTGGGGAGGGAAAGAGAGAGGGAGAGAAAGAATCCCAAGCAGGCTATGTTATCAGTGCAGGTAATAAATGGCAAATCCATCTTTCTAAAACTTGTCAATGGTAGAAAATAGTGATAGAAACAATTGAAAATGTCCTGGAAATATATCTATAATATATTCTGAATGGGAGGTGTGGGGTGTCATATTTGGATTCAGTGCTTTAGACAAAATGATAAGTCTCTGCTCCAAATACCCGAGTCAGGAGAAATTAGTAAATTGTAAAGCATCTGGTGTAATTTTCTCCTTCAGAGCTCTTCCCCTTTGTCTCCATTCTGTGTCACAGACCAAGACCTTCTTTTCCTTTTACTGCATGATAATACCTTGTAGGCAGTACTTTTGGTATATTCATAGTTAAGTTGGAGGCTGTATTCTCTTTGGAAGATAATGGGCCTTCTTTTGGGCTGTAGTTTGCATGAAGATGTGAAGATAAAGGACCACGAATATCAATGTTAGAAGGCATTTATCACTTATTTAGACAACTTTTTGGGTTTCCTTTTGTATTATTATGTCAACAAGGTTTCTGAGATATTTCCTTCCTAGCTTCCCAACCAGAAGATGAGGAGGACACAGCCCAGATTAATGATTTTATATTCATACTGACCTGAGTTCAATTAACAGCTCCTCCATCATGGGTGGTCTAACCTACCCAAGCCTCAATTTCCTCATCTTTAAATTTAAATATCTTCTAGACCAGTAGCCTTGATAATGACCTTTGATTTGTATTTTCTAAGTTAAATAGTTAAAATACTACCCATATTCTTATTGCTTCTCTCTCTCTCTCTCTCTCTCTCTCTCTCTCTCTCTTTCTCTCTCTCTCTCTCTCTCTCTCTCTCTCTCTCTCTCTCTCTCGTAGCTTCACAATCTCTGGATCAAGAAGTTTTATTAAAAATTAAAACTGAAATTGAAGAAGAGCTAGAATCCCTGGACAAGGAAATTTCTGAAGGTCTGTTTATTCTTATTTTCCTAGTTAATTAGTAGACTCAGTTTGGTGTGGTTGATTTACTGTTGGTTTGATATTTTACAGTAGAACATTGGAATAGAATTATAAGGGTGAAACTAGAAGGTATCCTTTTTCTTTCCTGGAGGATAGGTTTATAAATGTTTCCAAACCATACCTGACAGCCTTTTCTGTTGTTAACCAATAAACAGTCATTTAATGTAGTTTGATTTGTATTTGGTATTTTTATAGTTAATAACAACATTAAAGGGGAAAATGTAAGTAAGTTGCTTCTATGTCTGCATGTATGTATGCTATAGATAGTTGTAATAGTAATATGCATATAATTTTGTAGCCACATATCTTGTACTTAATATTATACCATAAACTTTAAAAATAGTTATTCTGGTTACCTGGCTGGCTTGGTAGAGCATTTGACTCTTTTTTTTTCTTAAGTTTTTTTTTAAGTTTTTAAATTTATTTTTGACAGTGAGAGCCAGTGTGAGCTGGGGAGGGGCAGAGAGAGAGGGAGACACAGAATCTGAAGCAGGCTCTAGGTTTGAGCTGTCAGCACAGAGCCCAATGCGGGGCTTGAACTCACGAACCATGAGATCATGACCTGGGCCAAAGTTGGACTCTTAACCAACTGAACCACCCAGGTGCCCCTAGAGCATTTGACTCTTGATCTCAGGGTTGTGAGTTCAAGCCCCATGTTGGGTGTAGAGCTTACTTAAAAAAAAAAAAAAAAAATAGGGGCGCCTGGGTGGCTCAGTCGGTTGAGCATCTGACTTCAGCTCAGGTCATGATCTCACAGTCTGTGAGTTCAAGCCCCGCGTCAGGCTCTGTGCTGACAGCTCAGAGCCTGGAGCCTGCTTCGGATTCTGTGTCTCCCTCTCTTTCTGCCTCTCCCTTGCTCATGCTCTGTCTCTCTCTGTCTCAAAAATAAATAAAAACATTGAAAAAATAATAATAATAAAATAAAATAATTAAAAAACCAGTTATTCTACTAACTGCATGAAATTCCATACATTGAATGAATATTTAGCTAATCATTTCCTTATAATTGAGGGAACATTTGGGTTTTTTCTTAATTTGCTTTCCATAATTAATTGCATTGAACATCTTGCCCAATGATTTTTTGGTACAGTTTTATATTAAGTTTACCCATATATTTAAATGTTAAAATTAGTAAATTGTAAAGATCTGGTCCAATTTTCTCTTTCAGAGCTCTTCCCCTCTGTCTCCATTCTGTACCACAGACTAAGACCTTCTTTTCCTTTTACTGCATGATAATAGCTTGTAGGCAGTACTTTTGGTATGGGTATATTTAAATGTACCCATGTAAAATGTACAGTTCAGGAGTGCCTGGCTGGCTCAGTCGGTGGAGTGTGCGACTCTTGATCTTGGAGTTGTGAGTTCGAACCCCATGTCAGATATAAAGATTACTTAAAATCTTTAAAAAATAAAATAAGATGGGGACACCTGGGTGGCTCAGTTTGTTGAGTGTCTGACTTCGGCTCAGGTCACGATCTCACGGTTTGTGAGTTCAAGCCCCATGTCGGGCTCAGTGCTGACAGCGTGGAGCTTGGAGCCTGCTTCAGATTCTGTGTCTCCTGCTCTCTCTGCCCCTCACCTGCTTGCTCTCTGTCTCTCTCTCCTTCAAAAATAAACATTAAAGAAAATTATTTTTTTACTCTTAAAAAAAATGTACAGTTCAGTGGGTTTTAATATATTCGTAGAATTATATAATCATTACCACAATCAAAATAGAACATTTTTCACATCCCAAAAAGAAACACTGTACCTATTAATGGTCACTTCCCATTTCTGCTCTCACCAGTCCTTGCCCTCATCCCTGCCCATGGCAAGCACTGATTTGCTTTCTGTCTCTATATTTGTTTGCCTATTATGGATATACACATAAATGGAATCATACACTATGTAGTCTTTTGTGGCTGGCTTCTTTCACTTAGCATAGTGTTTTCAAGGCTTATCCATGTGGTAGCATGTAACAGTACTTCATTCCATTTTACAGTGTGTGAATATACCACATTTTGTTTATCCATTCATCAGTTGATGGACATTTAGGTTGTTTCTACTTTTATATATTATGTATAATGCTGCTGTGAGTATTCTTGGACAAGTTTTTATGTGGATGTATATTGCCCAGTAATTTTTAACAAGAAAAATTATTATAAATCATGTTTATAAATTGGTTCCCTGTTAGTTGAAAGATAAATTTATGAACTAGTTCTCTGTTAGAGAAAGAATATGAATAGAAATTCAAATATTTCAGAAACTTTTTTTTTAATTTTTAAAGTTTATTTATTTTGAGAGAGAAAGAGCACAAGCAGGGTAGGGGTGAAGAGAGGAGAAAGGAGAGAGAGGAGAGAGAGAATCCCAAGCAGGCCCAGTGCTGTCAGCACAGCCCGATACGGAGCTTGAATCCAGGAGCCACAAGACCAGGACCTAAGCCAAAAAGATAGACGCTTAACCGACTGAGACACTCAGGCACCCCCAAATATTCCAGAAACTTAATTTTAGTCTTTTTATTTTCCTTTACCAGCATTTTTGAATGGTTAAAGTTCCAAAACAATGTTAAGCCTTTGTCCACTTCTGGTAACAAGTGCTTATGCATGGTAAAATAGGCAGAAGGCAGAAAGGAAGAAAACAACAAAGTTACATGCATTCACTTACCGAAGCCCCATATTATCCTAGACCAATTATTAAAATGGATGCTCTCAAGTTTGCTCACACATCAGAATTATTGGGAACTTTGCAGCCATTTACATCTTCCATGAAGGCAAGTACTTTATAAAGAAGTATGTAGTTTAGTAAAATTTGCCGCCTTCTGGGTGCAAGCCTTAGATTAATGCAGTGAATACATTATGGAGGTTATTAGTAACTTTTGGGAATGGGTGCTAGCTGCTTGCTTTCCTGGGATTTTCTGCTCTGTATCCCATTTGTACCTTGGAGCAACCATAATTCTGCTTGTTCTTCCTCTAGTTATTAGAGTATGGCAGTATAACATGGAAACCGATGAGAAGCTAGTAGTTTGAGCTGAGGAGAGAGAAGCTGTGATTGCTTCTTTTATGTGCAACTCGTGTACTTGTATCACTTGCAGTTTTAAAATTTATCCACATGCAGGAATATTGAGTTTGAAAGTTCATTTTAACAAGGAAATGAAGGCCGCCTGGTGGTTCAGCAGAGCCTGCTTAAGATTTTCTCTCTCTTTTTCTCTCTTCCTCTGCCCCTCTCTTTCTCACATGCACGTGCTGTCTCTTTCTCTCAAAAAACAAAAAACAAAAAACAAAAAAACCCAAAAGGGAATGAAAGTTCTAGAATTGTTGAATCACTGTATTGTATACCTGAAACTAATATAACTCTGTATGTTAACTCTACTGGAATTAAAATAAAAAACTTTGAAAACAAGGAATGAGGAGCACCAGGTAGTACAGTAGGTTAAGCTTTCGATTTCAGCTCAAGGCGTGATCTCATGGTTCATGAGTTTGAGCCCCAGATTGGGCTCTCTCCTGTCAGTGCAGAGCCTGCTTCGGATCCTCTGTCTCCCCCACTCTCTCTCTACCTCCCTTGTGCTCTTGCTCTCTCTCAAAAATAAATAAACATTAAAAATAATAATAAAAAATTAAAAAAGGGATGAAAGTAATTGACTCATCCTGTAAGGTAGAGTAAGCTGATTAGAGTCTGATTTAAGAAGTGCCACATTTTGGGGCGCCTGGGTAGTTCAGTTGGCTGGGTGACTGACTTTTCAGCTCAGGTCATGATGTCATGGTTTGTGAGTTGGAGCCCCACATTGGCCTCTGGAGCCCCACACCAGGGGCTTGAGATTCTCTCTCTCCTTCTCTCTTTGCCCACCACCCCCATCCCCATGTGCCCTCTCTCTCTCAAAATAAATAAACTTAAAAAAAAAATAGGTGCCACATTTATAAAGATAAAAACAAAATCTTAAAAACAACATATAAGGTGAGGGGCACCTGGGTGGCTCAGTCGGGTAAGCATCTGACTTCAGCTCAGGTCATGATCTCACAGCTTGTGAGTTTGAGCCCCACATCAGGCTCTATGCTCATAGCTCAGAGCCTGGAGCCTCCTTCGGTTTCTGTGTCTCCCTCTCTCTCTCTCTCTGCCCCTTCCCCACTCATGCTCTGTCTCCCTCTGTCTCTCAAAAATAAAGAAACATTAAAAAAAAAAAAACATACAAAGTGGGATGATAGAGCTAGGAGTTGCCTTTCATTTATCATTCTTACTTGAAATTGGTATGTAGTAACATACTAAATTGGCTTGTGTATTTTAGCATGTCAGTTTAGTCTTTTTTTTCTCCTAAAACTAAGATTTTCCATAAAAATCTTTCCTTTAAAATTTTTTTTAAATATTTATTTATCTTGAGAGAGAGAGCATGAGCGAGCGAGCAAGCAAGCAGAGAAGGGGGAGAGGGAGAGAGAAAATCCCAAGCAGGCTCCGTGCTGTCAGCGCAGAGCCTGACTCAGGGCTTGATGTTATGAACTGTGAGATCATGACCTGGCTGTCAGCGCAGAGCCTGACTCAGGGCTTGATGTTAGGAACTGTGAGATCATGACCTGAGCTGAGATCAAGAGTTGGATGTTTAACTGACTGAGCCACCCAGGTACCCCCCCTGTAGCACAACTTTTGATATTATGTATTAAAATTGATTTTTCTTTTACCCTGTCTTCAGCCTTTACCAGCACAGGCTTTGACCGTCATACTTCTCCCGTGTTCAGCCCTGCTAACCCAGAAAGCTCAGTGGAAGACTGCTTGGCTCATCTTGGAGAAAAAGTATCGCAGGAACTGAAAGAGCCTCTACAAAAGGCATTGCAGATGCTCCTCAGCCAGTGAGTTACCCTTGCTGAGGGGAAAGGTGGTTCTCTAAGTAGTCTCTGGATCTCTCAGGCAGCACTGGATTGGTTAAGGCTTTGTTTTAGATGAACAGTGTCCCTTCTTCTACTTTTCTTCACTTTTTCTTTCTTTTGCTTTCCTAAAGCATCTCTGTGTTTTGAGTGACAACTTTTACATCAAAGTGGTAATTTAACTGTTCCAGCATGGAACAGTTGATTGATCATTTGTGTTTCCTTGTTGACCTGTCAGGTTTCAACAAATGCTTTAAGTGCTTTGTAAATATAAATATAAGCTATTTCACTTGTCCTGACCACTTTTTACTACCATTCTGTCTAGAGGCCAACATAAATGTAAGGGTTAGGGCTTTATGCATTGTAATATGGGGTTAGCATCATATCAGTATTTTAGGTATCCCAAATGTGGCTAAACTTTGGGCTTGTCCATGGAACTACTGCCACGTTTTTATAGTGGGAACTTCTCTACTATGGTTTTGATCATTAAAGCTAAAGGCAAGAAGCTCCTAGTGAAAGTATATTAAAATAGAACCAAGTCATTTATTGTAAATCTCAAAATTTCTTTTCCTCTAATTTTTGCTGAGAATCATTAAGGAATTGGTATGAATTAGAAAACATTTGTTTTAGTGAAGAATGATATCTAAAACAGGATGAAGACTGGTTTCTTCACTAAAAGGGTCAAAATTCAGATGCTAAATTACTGTTATAAGGTAATTCCTTATTTTCACGTAGGCAAACTTTGTGTGTTACTGTTTATTAGAAGGAAGCACTTTGCATTTAAGGAAAATTCAGTTTGTTTCTGCATATTCTGGTGACGTGAGCAAATGTAAAAATCCAAATTACGTGTAGGACACTGAAATGAAAATCATGTTTGGATTTTCTTAATTTTATATAAATGTGAAGAGAATGGGTGTCAGAAAATAGATAGGAAATTTGGATGGACAGCAGTAGCTTTTAGAGTGTTCTGTGGAGCCTTTAGGGGCCCTGAGAAGGTAAGGGATGGGGTGAGTGGGTGGAACTTGTTAGGCCTTCTCCTGCTTCTTAAACCAGAATAGCTATCTTTTCATGTATTTTATATATCAAGGGTTAATGTAAGATTTGAAGAAACCTACTGTTTTGACAAAAACAAAACAATTTTTAGAAGCTTTTGGGATGTGGAGTAAAATAACTGAGTAGTAGAAGGGGAAAACGTATTTCTAGCTTGGATATAAACTATTAGTGGTTTTAAGAAAACCATTTCTTTCTACGTCTAAATTTCCCCACCTATTAATTTCAACTTTACTGGGATATTATAAACACTCTGAAGAATAGTGTTATATAGGTAAAGTTTTTTTTTTTTTTTGGCATCCTTTTCATAATCTAGAGGAAATACTGATATCTTCTCACTGCAAAGTAGATTATATTTTAAAATACACATTTAGGTGAATACTTGATTTTTTTTCGCCCAAACCCTGAATACTGAAATAATTATTTATTTGTTTGTTTTACGATTTTATTTTTAAGTAATCTCTACACCCAATGTGGGGCTCTAACTCACAACCCTGAGATAAAGAGTTACACGTTCCACTGATTGAGCCAGCCAGGCGCCCTTGACATAATTATTTTTTAAATCGGTACCTCTGGTACCAATCAGAGTCTGGCTTCTTTATGAATAAATTTTTTTCAGTAATTTACTCTTGAAAGTTGTTAAGCTCTGTTACTAATACCTTAAAAATAGCTAATTGATGATGGACTAGAAGTACTAAACAGGTTGGTGAGAATAATATTTAAGGTGGAAAATACCACCTACTCCAAACAGTTTTGTTCAAGTAGGAAGTTAATCCAGAACGCTTCGTAGAGTCAAGCACCAGCATTTTGAAAAGGTTTCCTCCTGCCCCTTTTTCTTCTTTGCTCTGTTCAAATAGCTCATCAGATAGGGCTGATTTTTCAGCTACTTGCTTTTCTATGTATTAAATTTTCTCTGAATATTTTAATCTGCTGGATCTTTTATGTGCATATATGTGTGTACATATAATGATTCAAATCATGTTTCATTCTGAAGGATGCTAAAGTACTCTAGCCTGATAGACAAACTACCAATAAGGACTACTGTGACCCACAGCAGCCTCAAACAGCTCAGGAAAGGAAGTGAAGGGACTGATATACACAAGTAAAGCTTCAGGGAGAATATAGGTAGGTAGACTATCAAGTTCAAGTTTTATAACTATCAAGTTCAAGTTCAAGTTTTATAACTACCTGGTATTTAGTGTAGGGCTTCTAAAAAATTCTAAGCTTACTTTAATGGTAATGTAATATCAGGAAGGTAGTACATAACATCTTATTAAAGAGGTCACCCATGCATCTTACCTCCTTGCAGCATCACTGTAGTATTAATTTGATATTGACTTGTATAAAAGAATGATACCTGTGTCATCAGAACTATTTTCTGAAGTATGTAGACCAGCACTGTACAATAGATACAATGCAAATCACATATATGTAATTTAAAGTTTTCTAGCAACCATATTAAAAATTGAGATTTTTAATATATTTTATTTAACCCAATATATTCAAAATATTAGTTTTAACATGTACTCAATATAAAAATATTAATGAGCTATTTTACATTCTTTTTTCCTTACTAAGTCTTAGAAATCTAGTGTGCATATTGCATTTTCAATACATCAGTAGCCACATTTCAAATTAAAAAAAATTTTTTTTACATTTATTTATTTTTGAGAGACAGAGACAGAGCACAAGTGGGGGAGGGGCAGAGAGAGAGAGAGAGGGAGACACAGAACCCAAAGCAGGCTCCAGGCTCTGAGCTGTAGCACAGAGCCCTATGTGGGACTCGAAACCACAAACCGTGAGATCATGACCTGAGCTGAAGTCAGACACTTAACCAACTGAGCCACCCAGGTGCCCCAGTCACTAGCCACATTTCAAATGGTCATTAGCTGTATGTAGTGTCTAGACATCATTGTGTCATGTGTCACAATCCTAATTAGAATACGAATAGTGTGGCCTTTGGACCCAGAGCTAGCTGGGTGTGAATTCCTACATTGCTGCTTGCCAGCTGTGTGGATTGGGGATAGTCTCTTCGCTTTTCTGAGCTTCAATTTCCTAATGTGTAAAATGATAATAGGTAATATAAAATATAAACATATAAAAATATAAAACTGAACAGTAGGCTACCAATAAGTGGTAGCTATCATCAATTTTAAATATTCTTAGGCTGAAGAGATCACAGACCAGATTCAGAGTAGAAATGCCTTTGGAATGGATTTCAAAATCCTATAAAAAGCAAGATTCCTCTCCTTTTTTTACATATATGTTAATACTTTGCCCACAAAAGTTGGGGAGGTAAATTTTATTAAATCTAATATTCAAGCTATTGATGCTTTCATATGCTACTTGGTAACAAGTATTTTTGTTGTTGTTAATTTGTACATGAAACCAACCATGTCTTACACATAGTGCCTAAAACCCTCAATAAATTAGTGAGTGTTGTCATCCTTCAGTGATTTGAGATTTTGGTATGACTAGAAGTTACATGGAAATAATCAGAAAGGCTTATCTCTGCCCTCCAGGTTTTTATGTCATAAGACTCCAAGTTAAAAATAGAGCTCCATTTACTGCCCTAGTTTATTCCAACTCCTTATATCCTCAATTGGAGAAGTCTTTCAGTGACATGTGTCTTTAATTTTTAAGTGTTTTAAATTTTTTGCCTTTAAAAAAGTTAAATTTGTGCTTTTAATTTTATTAATGAGATCATTTTGTTACTATTTGATCTTATTTTAATAACCCAAGTGTTTGTTTATCTGCAACATGGAAATCCTGTTGGATAAGTTTCAATTATTTTAAAAGTGTGATTGTTTATCTTGCTGTGTTGTTAACTGCTTTCCCAAGCTGGTAGCGTACCTCTCAGCCTATAGGGAGTGATTGAAGAGAAATGCATACCAAATGTTAAAAGCCACATCTCATACAAAACAATATGTGGAATATATTCTTGGGTACTTTAGCAAAAAGTTCAACAGCAGAATAGTGATTGTATATTTATTCATCTGGAAATTTAGAATTTTCCTTCTTTGTGACCCAGACTTTTAAAAAAAAATCTCTACAGGCCAGTGACATATCAGGCATATCGGGAATGTACACTGGAGACCACAGTTCATGCCAGCGGCTGGAATAAGGTATTAACCAAATTATCTTTTCTCTTACAAAATTTTAGTGTGTTGATAAAGTGCAGGAGAAATTGCTAACGTCATAGAAGTGAAAACTGTTAGAGCTCATTATTTAATGCATAAATCCGATTGTGTAAGTGGATGTTTTTGATTAAAGTGGTTTTTTGGTTAATGCTACAAGTTTTTGGTTGGCCCAAAAATATGTGTCCCATAGTGTGCTGCTCTTCCTATCTGTTCTCAATTTTCCATCATTTCTTCATTTTTCTATATTGGATATGACATTTATCTCCAGGTGGTTATTTGTTACCCTGTGTGTATGTCTTGCAGTAGAAAAGAATAAGAGCTTCACATGGGAGACCACTTCTTCTGGTTTTCTCTTTCTCTCTTTCTGTCTCTCTCTTTTGTTTTTGTTTTTTTATTCCTCTGGTTCTCTTAAATGAGTAATACCATTTATGTTTACAAGGTATCTCATGTCACATCTCATTGGATCGTTACAACCATCTTCTGCAGAGAGCAGAATGGACTTTATTACCTTTTGTTTTGTTATTTTTTTATTTAGTTAGATCAGGTGAGTAATCAGAGAAAAAAGTTAAATGAATTGTCCAGGACCCCTTGGTTAGGAAATATTGGAACCAGCACTAGAGCTGAGATCTCAGATCTTCTGATCCCAGCTTTAGTGTTTTTTCCACTGTACCATACTGCTTATCCATAATCTCAGAGTGTATTATCTATTTATCACCTTGAAAAGGCAGAAAGTCTCAGGTGATGCAATATAGGAAGGCTCAGCTCAGGAAGAAGTGTGGCCCTTAGTAATATTGTGCTAGGAATAAGAAAATTCAGTAGAATTACTTTTATAAATAGGCACGTCTACTCTGAATTTAAGTTTTTATTTCAGACAACAATTCCATATATCCATATGATCTCCATCACCTATTTAAAAAAATTTTTTTTAATGTTTATTTTTGAGAGAGAGAGAGAGAGAGAGAGAGAGAGAGACAGAGCATGAGTGGGGGAGGGGCAGAGAGAGAGGGAGACACAGAACTCAAAGCAGGCTCCAGACTCCATGCACAGAGCCCAACGTGGGGCTCGAACTCATGAACCACGAGATCATGACCTGAGCTGAAGTTGGACACTTAACCAGCTGAGCCACCCAGGTGCCCCTCCCCATCACCTATTTAACCCATCCCCCCAGCCCTGCCCCTCTACTCAGAATTGTTAATAGTATGAGTCCAATCATGTGACCTTACTACCTAATTGATGAGTATTATTTTTATTCACCTTATAATACAGGCTTTAGAAACATTATAGTGTAATAATTATCATCATAGTCTTTGTAACTGGACCTGTTTCAAATATCAGCTTTGCCACAGACTAGATGCATATCTTTGGACAGTCCATTAAGCTCTCTAAATCTTAATTTTCTTGTTTTTTTTTTAATTGTTATTTATTTAAGTAATCTCTATACCCAACATGGGGCTGAAACTTACAACCCTGAGATCAAGAGTTGCTTGCTCTTCCAACTGAGCCAGCCAAGTACCCCTCTAAATCTGAACTTTCATATACATAAAATGGACCTAATAACAACTTATAAATTTTACTAGATTTAAATGACATAATATAGTTAAATGCTTATTTAGCACATTGCCTGACACCATAGTAAGCACTCAGTAAACAGTGACTATTAACATTACATTTAACACCTAAGAACTTGTTCTCAAATAGGCACTATTATGGATGGGGTTCTACTATGTTATTTAACTACAAATAACTTATTTAAGAAGTTTGTTTTATTTCCTTTCTTGGAATAAAAAACACTCTTATTTGGATGTTTGAAATAGATTTGTTTGTTATATAAATAAAAATGAGCTTAGTTATGATATATTTCTTAGTATATCAAATAACACATATTTAGTTACCTAATATTACTAGCCTTCTTCCCCTATTTTATGTTATCTTTCTGTCACTCTTGACTAGTGACTGTTAATCAATTCTTGTATGTTCTTCTCCCCTTGATCCTGTGGTTATCCTAAAAAAAAATCTGAGTAAACCCCAGACTTCATTATTTTGTCTTCACCCATCTGATTTTTCCATTCTCTGCTTCATTTTAGTCTCTTATCTGGACCAAAGGCCATGGCTGTGGCTTGAATACCTCATGTAAATGAGGCATGCCAGTTAGAGTATTACTTGCTCTGCTGAATCCATTATTACTCTCCTATTAAGTCCTCTAGGGCTGAAAAGAATATGGCTGTCTGGTAGGTAAAGAAAGCTCAAATGAAACATCCATCAGAGAGAAGAGAGTAAAATGTCCACAGAGCATGCTACATTAGGGATAAACTGAATATCAGTTTATCTGTACACAGATTCTAAAAGCATCTTGGTAGAATACTCTTTATATCAAAAGAAGAGGAAAAATGTTGGTCACAAACCTGTATTAATAGTTTTTTTTTTTCATGTTTAACAGTCTTTAATTCAAATGTGAAAATTCAATACAAGCCATTTATAGGACTTGAGACTTGTTCTTTTAAAAAAAAGAATGGAGGAATGTAACAAAATGATCTTTCCACTTTTTCTTCAGAAACTTTCAAAGAAAGGATAGATCATAGGGCAATAAAGATCCATTTAGTCATACCCACTTTTTCCCCCTACCAAGTCTTTCACCCATTCCAAAATTTTAATACACATTCCTGAAGGAAGATTTACTGTTAAGCTTGCTTACTTAATCATTTAAAAATACTTAGCACCAGCTTGCTTCCTATAATGGCAAACAAATCAAATCGTGAAACGACTTCAATATGCATTTCTTCTTTTTAAACCAAGGGGGTACTTATTTGTAGAAAGCAATGCTTAGCCTACAGATACATTTCCCAGAAATGGCATATGCCATTCAAAGGCCTAGATACGCTCATGCTTTCAAACGGAATACCTAGCCTAATGTGCATCAAGCATGAATGGCAAAGTTGAAGATCAATATTATAACTATTTTTTCTATTTATTTGAAGCATAGTAAAGGAAAAATTGGTACACTTTGGAAATTCAGTGGTGTAATAGTATGATTCTTTAGGAAAAGAAAGTACATATATAAATGTAGGTATGTATGGGGCGCCTAGGTGGCTCAGTCATTTAAGCATCCGACCTTTGGTTTTGGCTCAGGCCATGATCTCACAGTTGGGTTCCTCAGCGCTGACAGTGCCAGGCCTGCTTGGGATTCTCGGTCTCTTCTCTCTGCCCCTCTCCGCCCCTCTCCGACTTGCGCTGTCTCTGTCTCTCTCAAAATAAATAAATAAACTTAAAAAAAATGTAGATATGTGTATGCCTAGAAAAATAATTGAAATATGTGCCAAAATATTAAATAATATGTAGTAATTATCTCCAAATTATACGTTCTTTTATTTCTCTCCACCACCCCTACATGGCTATTGTTTTTTCCCTATGTACTTATCTGCTTCTGAGGAAAAAAGAACACAACCATCAAAGAGAAAAAGCCTTGAAATGCTTAGCTTTGCCTTTTCTTGGGGGTACAGACTCTGCCAGAAATACAGTTATGCTCAAGTGCATGTGCCATTGGACTGCTAACTATAATTATGTTATTGTAAAATTCCATAACTGGTTATGGCACATTCATAATCACTGTATTTTTCGACCTTGAGTGTAAATGGCATCCAGAGATACACCACACTTTATATCTTATCTTACTGCCTTCTATTTTTCTCACTCTCCTTATATCCTTTTTGTTAAACTAAACATTGTAGGGGCACCTAGCTGGCTCAGTTGGTAGAGCGTGCGACTCTTGACCTCAGGGGTATGGGTTTGGGCCCCACATTGGGTGTAGAGATTACTTAAAGACAAAATATTTAGGGGCACTTGGGTGACTCAGTCAGTTACGCATCCAACTTCAGCTCAGGTCATGATCTCACAGTTCGTGAGTTTGAGCCCCACATTGGGCTCTGTGCTGACAGCTCAGAGCTTGGAGCCTGCTTCAGATTCTGTGTCTCCTCTCTCTCTGCCCATCCCCTGCTCACACACGCGTTCTCTCAAAAAAATTAAATAAATAAACCTTAAAAAAAATCTTTAAAAAATAATAATAAAATAGAATAAACATTGTAACTGTAAAAAGAGAACCAGCTATAGTGTTAGTATGTACTGTTCATAGTATAATAAACTAGAAAAATAATAGCAAAAATAAAAATAAATATATTTGCCTTGGTTAATTTTTAGTGGCATATTTAATCACTAATATTTAAAATCTTTATTATTAAAATTTCAAGCATATGCAAAATCACTCAGCTTCAATAAGTATCAACATATGGCTGGTCTTGTTTCATCTATTTCCCCCATACTCTTCTCACTCTCCCCGCAGATTACTTTGAAGTAGACCCTAGAAATCATTTTTTAAAAATATTTTTTAAAAGTTTTTATTTATTTTGAGAGAGAAGGAGAGAGCATATGGGTGCATGAGCAGGGGTGGGGAAAAGAGAGAGGGAGAAAGAGAATCTCAAACAGGCTCTGTGCTGTCAGTGCAGAGCCTGGCACGGGGCTTGAACTCACATGAGATCATGACCTGAGCCTAAATCAAGAGTCAGATGCTTAACTGACTGAGCCTCCTAGACGCCTCTCCTAAATATCATTTTTTTCAAAAATATGTTAATATGTATTTTAAGGATGATATATCCCTTTTTTTAACCAACTGATAATACCACTATTTTACCTCAAAATATGAACAGTAATTCTGTCATCACATAATCTATTCAGTATTCAAAATTTTCCACTTGTCTCTTAAAGGTATTTTTCTAAGATAATTTTTTTGAATTGGGATCCAAACAAGGCCCATGCATTGCATTTGGTTGATAATTCTCTTGTCTTTACTTTTAAAAAAAAATTCGGATATAATTCATACCATAAAATTTACCATTTTAAAGTATATAGTTCAGTGGTATTTTTTTAGTACATTCACAGAGCTGTACAGTCATTTCTACCATCTGATTCTGGAACGTTTTTATCTTTCCATAAAGAAACCCAGTACTTAGTAGTAGTCACTCTCCATTTCCTGTTCCTCTCAGCCCCTGGCAACATTACTGTCTTTTTAAATTTGCCTATTCTGGATATTTCATGTAAATGTGATCATGTAACATGTGACTTAAGTGTCTTTTAATAGGTAGGCTTATCCTCCCTCTTGTGTTTTTCTTTACTTACAAGTTATTTCTCTTAAATTTCCTACTTTCTGGATTTTATTGACATTGAGATGTCACTTAACGTTCTTCTGTATCTATATTTCCTTTCCCTTGGTAGGTAGATCTAGAAGCCTAATCATATTTAGGTTTAATGTTTTTGGCAAGAATACTTCATTGGTCGTGTTCCCTATTTCCTGTTGCATTACACTGTGTGATACATAATGCCTGGTAGTCTCAAATTTTATTTTGAGGTAGATAGGACAAACATTCAAACCTAATCAATTGATTAGATACAGATAAAATTTGTGGGATATGACATTTATTAGAATTGTTAAGTTATAGCATGGTTACTGAATAGTAGATTGATGGATCAAAATATGTATTTTATAATCACAAATATCTATTCTCCTGGAAGAGACCCTTGACGCTGTAAACTAGTATATTTTATTTCTGTACCAGGCAAGCTCATATATTCTTTAATAAAAAGATAATGTTGTTAGCAAAGTCTAACCTATTGGAGAAAGGTGCCCTGTAGTACATATGAGGAGACAGTAAATGGAGGTATTCCTTTTTGTTGGTCAAAATTGCTTTAGCATTTCTTTACCAAAGTTATTAGAGGAAAAAATAACTTCTGTGTTTTTGGGGATTACTATCATTTAGCAAGGAAATGATTTACAGAGAGGAATTCAAAGACTAAGACTATTTGGTTGCTTTTGAGTCCTAGAGATATGAATAGTGGAGACCTTCTAGGTATGGATGCTTGGGGATCCAGGTTTTTTTTAAAACACTTTCTTTAGTACTGTGGGAGGGGGAACGCAAAAAAAACTATCAGGTATAAGGTGATAAGTATTGCCGATAGTACGATAGACTAAAGGGTTGTAGAAATAACTCATGAAGTTTTGTGTGTGATCACAAAAATTACAGGGCAAGTGAGTTTATATTAAGACCATCTGAATTATACATAAAAGATAGTGGGCTTGGAAGTCCCCACATAGGTCCTTGAAGATAGTATGTCAAATAGGTAAAATAGAGCATGTATCACCAAGAGTGTTACAATTAGAATTTGTTAGTTCTGTAAAATAACATTTCTGCACTCTGGTTACTGAGTTGCAAGAAAGATATAATTGGGTTGGAGAAGATCTGGGAAGGAATAACTTAAATGATTAAAGCAATGGAAGAATGGCCATGTGAAGAACAGACTAAAAGATTAGTAAATTTCAGCCTAAAAAGTATAGTGAACGAGAGGTAATATGATTAAGGACTGAAATTAAGACAGTAGTGAAAGAGGATTACAGATTTATCTCTAGACGATTACATAGTAAAACTAGGGCATCTACTTTTTGATATATGAAAGATAAATTTGGAACAAATAAAAATAAGTATTATATAGCAAGTATAAAGTGTTTACAACTCATTTCCCTAAGACATAATAGAGCTTAAATATGAATAACTTTAAAATATTTCATATTTGTAGATTATTAGGGGAATTTAGAATGTTTTGAGGTACAGAACATCGCAGGCCTTTGAAGTTGATATGATCTAAGTCAGACTGATCAACAAGCTGTACCTTACTGCTTCTGCTAAGACAAAATACTGGATCTAGATGAACAATAGGTTTTTGGGTGGTTTTTTTTTTTGTTTTTAATAGTATGACATGTTTTCTAATTGTGAAGAAAGCCTAATATATATATTCTTTATAGCCCTATTAGCCCTATACCTCTCCATTAGTGTTAAGAAGGGGTTTTTAAGTATATTTTGGACTGGAGTTCTTTTACAATATTAAAAAAGGAAGATATGTGTTTGTTGCATTCTTTCTTTCAGTCTTTGAAATAGATTCCCTCAGGACTACTTTTACTTGAAAGCCAAAGAATATTAGTAAGGCTATAAACTCATTGTCTTTTCTGTTTGTCCTCTTCTGCAGAAATATTTTGTTAATCCTCAGTTATTACCTTGGCAATTCAGTAATAAGGAACTGGAATTGGTTTCATTTCCTTTTGCATTCCTTTTCCAGGAATGTGGAGCCTTCTTGATGTTTTAGACTAAAGGGATTGCATGCAGATGGTTAATTGAAAATGGTTCGTTCTTTTCAGTGTGCAGCTGTTTTTGGAAGGCAAGGGACTCTAGCACGACTCTGTTATAAATTTGATGGTTTTTAAATATTGAGCAATAAGGTTATTTGGAATGAAATAATACCTCCTTAGATTTTTGATGACTTTTTATAAAATAGCTGATAATTTTGAAAGTTTTTATTTTCAAATAGATAATAAAAGAACATGGTACAAAATGCAATAAGTACAGAGAGAAACGTACTGAAAACTATTTTCCTACCCTATCACCAGTTACTTCCTTCTTTTCTTAGACTGCCACTATTACCAGTTTTTTATATATTTTTCCAGAGATACTATAGGATTATGCAAGTGTGTGTGTGTGTGTGTGTGTGTGTGTGTGTGTGTGTGCGCGTGCGCACGCTTTAAACACAAATGTACCATTATTATACACACTCTCCTGTAACTTTTCTCACTGAAAATAAGTCTTGGTGATTGGGCAGTAAATAATCTAATTCTTTTTAACAACTATATAATATTTTACCAAAATTGATTTAACCAGTCCCTGTTGGGTTGTTTTCAGTCTTTTGCTATTATAAATAATACTTTCAGTGAATTTCCTGTACATGTTTCACAAAAACACACATTCACAGGAGCCCAGTTATTTTCATATAATGATAATTTCCACCACCCTATGTTATAAAAATCTACATGCAGTATTCACAGACATTCTAGTAGGGGGTCAATGTTTTATTCCTTTATTGTGATAAAAGTGAGATTCTATAATGATGCATCCAAGTATCATTTTCTAGTAGTCAACATATAAAATGAATTATAAGAATTTCTGTTTGTTTTTTACTCTCTCATCTTTGCATTGAAGATTTTGGTGCCTCTGATTTTGCTACAACAAATGCTTTTGGAGTTGACAAGACGTGGTCAAGAGCCTCTGAGTGCATTGCTGCAGTTTGGTGTGACATACCTGGAGGACTATGCTGCAGAGTACATCATTCAACAAGGTGGCTGGGTATGAGCTGTTGTGTGTTTTCTTATCTTTAAAAAAAGGTTAAGCTACTCATGGTGCTTGTTTTTATCAACATAGGTTTAATATCAATATTATCATTTAATATTATTTAATATTGATCGCGTGATGATAGCAAAGCAAGACTATTAATACAGTTTTGCTATTAATATTTTACTTAGAGTAATGTGATAGGTGGTGTTTTTAAATAGTTCTTTTAAGTAGTTCTAATTATGAAACATTTTGTACTAAAAAAACATATAAATAATTAAGAGGAATAATAAAGTGAACGCCTATGTATTTGCCATCTCATTTGAAGAAAAGAACACAGCAAACATGTTTGGATCCTTTCATGTGCCCCTCCTAGATTCCAGCATGCTTCTACAAGGATAGCTTCTATTCTGAAATTTGTTTTTTTATACCTTAGCCATGTATATATATATATATATATATAATGAGGATACATATATATGAGGTATATATAATATATTATAAAATATATTATATATAATATTATTAATTATGTATAGTATGTATAATATATATATAATGAGGTATATATAATATATAATATATAATGTATACATGTATATATGTGTATATATGTATATTATAAAAATTTTTTTTTTCAACGTTTATTTATTTTTGGGACAGAGAGACACAGAGCATGAACGGGGGAGGGGCAGAGAGAGAGGGAGGCACAGAATCGGAAACAGGCTCCAGGCTCTGAGCCATCAGCCCAGAGCCCGACGCGGGGCTCGAACTCATGGACCGCGAGATCGTGACCTGGCTGAAGTCGGACGCTTAACCGACTGTGCCACCCAGGCGCCCCTATATATGTATATTATATATACCACACATACCTAGACAATATATTACTTTGTACATTTTTAACTTTATGTGAATAATACCACATTAAATGTATTTTTCTAAACTTGCTTTTTTTTTTCATGCAGTGTTACATTCTTGAGACTGTCCTAGGTCATTGTTTCTGAATTATTTTTTTCTTTCGCAGCCCCCAATGGATGCTTTTTTAGACATTTGTATCCTAATCATCTCCCTCCTTTCCCATGAAATTTTAATACCATAGATCTAAGTGTATTTATGTACTGTTGCCTTCTGGAGGGCCACAAGCGATTGTAATACCTAAGATTCCCCCATCTTGCCAAACCAGTTTTAACCCTCGAAATCATCCACACTGAGAATATATGATCTAGGTTAATGTGTTGGCTGGTGTTTGGTATTCCATTGTTTAAATATATCACATAATTTATTTATCTATTATCTTGTCAGTAGACATTTTCACCTTTTTGCTATGACAAATATTGCTGTTATGAACATTGTTATACATATGTATATGAGTTTCTCTGAGTATATACTTGGGAGTAGAATTTCTGGGTCTAAGAGTATAGACATGTTCAGTTTACATGATAATGCCAAAGTGTTTTCCAAAGTGGTTTTCCAACGTACACTCTGTCAGCAGTACATAAGAATTTTTTGTTGCTCTTCATCTTCTCTAATACTTAGTATTGTCAGACTTCTTAATTTTTAAAATCATTTGTAATCTTTTAAAATAAGATTATTTTGTAATAAGTTTAGATTCACAAAACTGTGTAAAGTGTTCCTGTATATCCTCCACCCAGTTTTCCCTAGTGTTGATATCTTACTCAGCTATGGTACCCTTATCAAATTGACTTTTCCATATTGATTTCATATCCAGCAAATTTGTTGAACTGTATGATTATCCTCATTATTTATCTCCAGGTTTCTTTGGGTCGGTCTTCTACTTTGAAAATCGTACTGTCTGTGAATGATGATAATTTTTTTCCTTGACAAGTCTCTTTTAAATTTATTTATTACACTTATTGCACTAATCAGAATCTCCAGTACAGTATTAATGAAATTGGTATTAAAACTCATCCTTGTCTTTTTCCTGATGTTAAAATGAGTGCTTTTAATTATTTTACCATTTAGTTGTATCAGTCTAAATGAGTGAGGTTGGCTTGTAATTTTCTTGTATGTCTTCGGTTAAAAAATTTTTTTAATGTTTAGTTTTGAGAGAGAGAGAATATGTGCATGCATGTGCATGTGAGTGGGGGAAGAGCAGAGAGAGAGGGAGACAGAAGATCTGAGGCAGGCTCTGCACTGCACTGATAACAGCGAGCCCAGTGTGGGGCTCAAACCCAGGAAACCGTGAGATCATGACTGTTAGGGTCAGGCTTCCGGCAGGGTAAAGACAGGAGTCAGTGGCTAAGAAATTTTAGTAGTCAAAGGCTTTATTGGGAACTAAGGTCTCGGGCGAGGTTCCGTGACTCAGGGAGAGAGAGAGAGAGAGAGAGAGAGAGAGAGAGAGAGAGAGGAGTCAGGGAAGTCATGCTGGATGTAGTGGGGTAGGGTTTTTAAGCTGCAGCGGTTCACAGTTTAGGTCCACGTGGGCCTTTTTCCGCGCCAGGTTGTGCTGTCGCTTGGTGATTGGTTGACCTCCAATTCGTTTTGGCGCACAGCTTTGGGCTTTCCGTTGGGTTGTGCTGGCGCTCGATGATTGGTTGACCTTCAGTTCGTTCTGGCGCGCCGCTTGGGGCTTTCCGTTGGGTTGCACTGGCGAGATGGCTGTCCCTTCCACTGTGGTTCCAGGGACATCCTAATAATAACTTGAGCCAAAACCAAGAGTCGGATGCTCAACTGAGTCACATAGGCGCCCCTAAGGATATGCTAGCTTCGTAAAATGTACAGAAGAGTGTTTCCTCTTTTTCTATACTCTGGAATAGTATATATAAGGTTTAATTTATTGTGCCTTATCATGCCTGCAAAATCACCTGGTGTTTTCTTTGGGGTAAGTTTTCTGGTTTTTCCTGTCAACTTTTGATAATTTTTCTGGATATTATCCCTAGATTTTCAGATTTATTGGCATAGAGCTGTACATAATACCCTTTTATTTATTTATTTATTTATTTATTTATTTATTTATTTATTTATTATTTTTGGAGGAGAATACAGTGGATTTTTATTTCTTAATTGTCTTATACCACTTACTTTTAAAAAACATTTTAGGGTGTCTTGGTGGCTCAGTCAGTTCAGCATCTGACTCGAGTTCAGCTCAGGTCTCTTGATTTCAGCTTTTCATGATCTCGTGGTTTGTTGGATCAAGCTCCGGGTCTGGCTCTACACTGATAGCACAGAGCCTGCTTGGGATTTTCTCTCTCTCTGCCCCTCTCCTGTTTGCACTCTCTTTCTCTCCTTCAAAATAGATAAGTAAACATTAATTAATAAATAAATTAATAAACATTTTATGTTGGAGAATTTTGAACATGTATGAAAATAGATAAGATAGTATAATGACCCCCATCATTTAAGCCCTAACAGCCATTAACACATTGCCAGTTATGCTTTTTTCACACCCTAGTCATGTCTCTTCTTAATATTATTTTGGAGCAAAATCTAGGCATCATATACTTTTATCTATAAAAATTTCAGTATGTAGGGAGGTGGGGGGGATGGGTGAAATAGGTGAGGAGGATAAATTAAGAGTATACTTATCATGAGCACTGAGTAATATATAGAATTGAATCACTATATTGTGCACTTTAATCAGCACTGTATTTTAAGTATAGCGGAATTAAAAATTTTTTCAGTATGTATCTCTAAAAAATAAATATTTTATTTTTATTTTTTTATTTTTATTTGTTTTAAGAATTTATTTTCTTTTTTAATTTTTTTTAATGCTTATTTATTTTTGAGAGAGAGGGAGAGACAGAGCGTGAGCAGGGGAGGGGCAGAGAGAGAGGGAGACACAGAATCCAAAGCAGGCTCCAAGCTCTGAGCTTTCAGCACAGAGCCTGACACAGAGCTTGAACTCACAGACTGTGAGATCATGACCTGAGCCGAAGTTGGATGCTCAGCTAAGTGAGCCACCCAGATGCCCCACTTAAGATTTTATTTTTAATTACACTACCATTATCACATCAAAAAAGTTAAAAATGATTTCTTCATCAAATATCCTGTTGGCATTCAAGTTTCTTTCTTTTTTTTTTTTTTTAAGTTTATTTATGAGAGAGAGAGAGAGAGAGAGAGAGAGAGAAAGGGTGAGTACATGCAGGCAGGGGAGGGGCAGAGAGAGAGGGAGAGGGAATCCCAAGCAGGCTCTGTGCTAATAACATGGGGCTCGATCCCACAAACCATGAGATCATGACCTGCCAAGATCAAGAGTCGAATGCTAAACCGACTGAGCCACCCGGGTGCCCCAGCGTACAGATTTCTAAATGTCTCAAAAATATCCTCTCTTTTGGATGGGAAGGCAATCTGGCTGCAACATCTGTCACCCTATTGATCACCAGGGCTGATTTGGCTGATCTAGCTGGCTAGGCCCATCTCCCCATCCTCCCTCAATGCTCCATGTGCATTTCCTGAGGCTGCACACTGGGTTGAAGAGGATGATCTTCCCAGACACCGTTTTGTCAAGGGTGTAGGAATGGCCGCACTCCACTGCTAGAGCCTCCAAACAGGCTCTCAAGCTCCATTTGTAGGAGAACATATGGTAGTCAAGCTTCTAAGACTCCAGACACATCTGAATGAGGTGCTGCATGTGGCAGTCTGCCTTTCTTTAAAAAAAAAAAAAAAAAAAAAAAAAAAATCCTTTCTTTTAATCTTTACAATGTATGGAGTTGTATCTCCCTTTCCATTTTATTATATCTTAATTTCTTCTTAGTTTTTGGTTTAAAATATTTTTTTATTGCCCTGGATATTTGTGTGTATATGTCTTGTTTGTTTTTGTTTTGTTTTTTAATTTTTTTTTTAACGTTTATTTATTTTTGAGACAGAGAGAGACAGAGCATGAATGGGGGAGGGTCAGAGAGAGAGGGAGACACAGAATTTGAAACAGGCTCCGGGCTCTGAGCTGTCAGCACAGAGCCCGATGTGGGGCTCGAACTCACAGACTGTGAGATCATGACCTGAGTCGAAGTCGGATGCTCAACTGACTGAGCCACCCAGGCACCCCTGTTTTTGTTTTTTTTAAGTAAGCTCTAGGCTAAATGTGGGGCTGGAACTCACAACCCCAAAATTAAGAGTCATATACTCTCTACTGACTGAGCCAACCAGGTGCCCCTCTTTTCTTTTTTAATAACTGTAAATTCAAACTTAGAGAAGCTTGCCTTTGTCTTGAAAAACAAAACAAAGTAAAACAACAAAGCATCTTATCATTTGCTAACCTGATTTCATTTTAAGAAATAGGTGGTAGTTACATTGCAGGAGTAAAATTTATACCATGAATGATGCAGGTCTTAGTCTGGTGGTAATAAAAGACAATAACATTGTTGCCAAATTTTTAATCTATTGGTGGCATTTGTGGGAAAAGAAGCCCTTGCTAGACAGCAGCCAACTGCTAGGAAATTCTAAAGTGTCATAGGCTAAAGAGGGAATGAGGTTAGTAAAATGCCTCAACAGAGTTTGAATAAAATACTGGATTTGAAAGTTACTGGAACTTGGATATGTAAAAATAGGGTGGTAGGTTGGGTCAGGCTTGTCATGGTCTCAAGTTCAAGTAAACTACTATGATAATACACTACTTCACAGGTCTCACACTTTTCAGGGGCCTTTTCTTTTCCTCAGTAGGTTCTAGCAGAGGTGTGCTCAGTTATTTTCAGTATAGATGCCTAGCTCCAAAGACAAAACATGAGAAAGGAAGAGAGATGGAATGAAGAGAGTGTGCAGAGAAAATACCCCTCTTCTTCCTGTTTTTTCTTTTCCTCATGCTTAAAAGATACAGAGAGTGCCTGAAGAGGAACTAACTCCCCAGGGGAATGGTTTCAGGCCTACAGGATCAGTCAGACATACAGTCTATACTTTCCTTCAAAGCATCAACTTCTTTCTTTTCTTTTATTACTTCTGACTGAGAGCTGTGGTCTCTGCTGCTGTGCATTTCTACATCAAACAAAAAATCTGCTCATCTTCTTATGGGGAAGGGCTGTCACAGTAATCACTTCCTCTTAAACTGCTCTGTCCTAATTCCTGTTGTGCATTCAAAAGAATCTCCTCCATGTCTGCATGGTAGATAGAGGATGAGGAAAGTACATGAGCCAGCCCCCCATTTTCCTCGTTGCCATTATCATTGCCATTGCTGCTGTTCATGGGTAGCTCCACTCAGGAATCTTCCTCACTTATATGGTGTTTTACAACAAGGGAAGAAACAAAATACAGGGGATGTTATTCATTCCCTTCTCCATTTTCAGTTTTATTATGATGTAGTATATTGATGTATATTGTTGTATTGGTATATATTGTTTGTTATTATAATTTGTTACAGAGAGTATTTTATTCAACTGAAATGTGTGTGCTAAAGAAAAAGCAAAAATATGAATAACTAGTTGTTAATATTAAACAATTTATAAATGTGTTTCTAATCTCTAAATTTGAATGCCCAATCTATATTTCACATTGTTAGGTCTAAGCACTCTGTTTTTTGTGTGTGTGTTTAAAACCAAGAGATTGCTTTTTCAGCTAATTGATGAAAATGTATCCTCTGATACAAAGTATCAACATGAATCACCTTTAAGGTACTTTGTGTTAAATGTTACATTGACAGGTCTTAAAACCATAATGGTCATTCTTCTAGAGGTCATTGACAATTATGGTCATTGTCTACATGAAGTTGCATGTCAGTTATATAAAGTCTGTAGTATGATTTCCATGGGTGATGTGTTTGTCTTCAGCCACTTGAATACAACATCAGGGTAAAACAAATTACCTAGCTCTCAAAGTGGAACTAGTTTTGAAAACCTACAGGGAAGGAGGAGGTGATGGCAGCTATAATATGTTAGATGAAGGCTTTGGGCTTATAAATTTGCAGAGGACAGTAATATTTTGTTCTCTGAGTTATAAAAAGAAATGCCTAGGATGAATGCCATTTAGAGTTCTACAGATAATTTTTTTTCCTATGATTTATGTTTTGTGATTGTTTTTGCAGTATATTTGAGATGATTTTTCCATTGTACTGGTATTGAGAAGAACACTTTATTGAGGTTTAGAAGTAATATGACTGGTTTGAATTTTTTTAAACAGACTGTAGAGCAGTTCTAGGTTCACAGAAATACTGAACAGAATTTACAGAGATTTCTCATATACTATCTGACTGTACACATGCATAGCCTTCCCCATTATCAACATCTCCCACCAGAGTCGTACATTTGTTGCAACTGATGAACCTCCATGGAAACATCATTGTCACCCAGAGACCATAGTTTACATTGCAGTTTACTTGGTGTATATTCCATAATTTGGACAAATTTATAATATGACATATATCTGGTGCACCTGGGTGGCTTAGTCATTTAAGCGTCTGACTTCGGCTCAGGTCATGATCCCACGGTTTGTGAGTTTGAGCTCTGTGTCAGACTCTGCTTACAGCTCAAAAAAATAAACATTTAAAAATATTAAGTATAATGACATATCCACCCTTGTAGTATTATATACAGAGTAGTTTCACTGTTCTAAAAATCCTGTGTTCTGCTTGTTTGACCCTCCCTCCCACCTGACCTCTGGCAACCACTGATCTTTTTACTGTCTCCTTGATTTTGCTTTTCCAGAACGTCAGACAGTTGAGACCATGCAGTATGTAGCATTTTCAGACTGGCTTCTTTAACTTAGTAAGTGCATTTAAGTTTCTTCCATGTGTTTTTTTTAATTTTTTTTAGCCTTTATTTATTTTTGAGAGAGAGGGAGAGAGAGACAGAGTGCAAGTGGGGGAGGAACAGAAAGAGAAGGAGACACAGAATCCAAAGCAAGCTCCAGGCTCTGAGCTGTCAGCACAGAGCCAGATGCAGGGCTCAAACTCATGAACCATGAGTTCATGACCTGAGCCGAAGTCAGACGCCTGACTGACTGAGCCACCCAGGTGCCCCTCCTCCATTTCTTATTATGGCTTGATAGCTCATCTCATTTTAGCATTGAATTTTTAGCACTCCTTTGGATGTTTATTTACCCATTCACCTACTGAGGGAGATCTCGGTTGCTTCCAAGTTTTAGCAATTATCAGTAAAGCTGCTACAAACATCCGTGTGCAGGTTTTTATGTGGGCATAAGTTTTAAACTTCTTTTTTTTTTTTTTTTTTTGAGAGGGAAAATGAACATACGTGAACAGGGGAAGGGCAGAGGGAGAGAGAAAATCTTAAGGGCTTCACGCCCAGTGTAAAGTTGATGCGGGGCTCAGTCTCAATGAAACATGAGATCATGACCTAAGCCAAAACCAAGAATCTGATACTTTTTAAAAAAATGTTTATTTATTTTTGAGGGAGACAGAGAGAGAGAGAGGGAGACAGAATCTGAACCAGGCTCCAGGCTCCAAGCTGTCAGCACATAGCCTAATACAGGGCTCCAACTCACAAACTGTGACATCATGACCCTAGCTAAAGTTGGATGCTTAACCGACTGAGCCACCCAGGCACCCCCATATCTCATTAGTTTAATTTGCATTTTCCTGATGACACATGATGTGAAGCATCTATTCATATGCTTATTTGCCATCTGTATATCTTTGGTGAGGTGTCTGTTAAGATGTTTGGCCCATTTTTAAACTCAGGTTGGCTTCTCTCACAGTGGGTTTGTTGCCAGAACGCAGGTGTTGTGAAAACCACCTCTAAACCTAAACCAAAATGGGAAAGGAAAAGACCCACATCAACATCATCATCATTGGACACGTAGATTTGGGCAAGGCTACCCCTACTGGTCATCTGATCTATATATGTGACAGGATTGACAAAAGAACTTTAGAAAAATTTAAGAAGGAGGCTGCTGAGATGGGAAAGGGCTCCTTCATGTATGCCTGGGTCTTGGATCAACTGAAAGCTGAAAATGAACATGATATCACCATTGATATTTCCCTGTAGAAATTTGAGACCAGCAAGTCCTATGTGACCATTATTGATGCCCCAGGACACAAAGACTTTATCAAGAATATGATTATAAGCACATCTCAGGCTGACTCTGCTGTCCTGATCTTTGCTGCTGGTGTTGGCGAATTTGAAGCTGGTATCTCCAAGAATAGGCAGACCTGTGAGCATGACCTAGCTTATACACTGGGTGTAAAATAACTTATTGTTGGTGTTAACAAAATGGGTTCCACTGAGACACCCTACAGCCAGGAGAGATAGGAGGAAATCATTAAGGAAGTCAGCACCTACATTAAGAAAATTGGCTATAGCCCCAACACAGTAGCATTTGTGCCAGTTTCTGGTTGGAATGGTGACAACATGCTGGAGCCAAGTGCTAACATGCCATGGTTCAAGGGATGGAAAGTCACCCGTAAAGATGGCAATGACAGTGGAACCATACTGCTTGAAGCTCTGGATTGTATTCTGCCACCAACTCATCTAACTGACAAGCCCTTATGTCTGCCCCTCCAGGATGTCTACAAAATTGGTGGTATTGGTACTGTCCCTATGGGCCAAGTGGAAACTGGTGTTCTTAAATCAGGCATGGTTGTCACTTTTGCTCCAGTCAGTGTTACAACTGAAGGAAAGTCTGTTGAAATGCACCATGTAGCTTTGAGTGGCTTTGAGTGAGGCTCTTTCTGGGAAAAATGTGGGCTTCAAAGTCAAGAACATATCTGTCAAAGATGTTCATCGTGACCGTGTCACTGGTGATAGCAAAATGATGCACCAATGGAAGCAGCTGGCTTCACAGCTCAGGTGATTATCCTGAACCATCCAGGCCAGATCAGCACTTGATATGCACCTGTGGTGGATGGTCACACAGCTCATATTGCCTGCAAGTCCACTGAGCTGAAAGAGAAGACTGATCGTCGTTCTGGAAAAAAGCTGGAAGATGGTCCCAAGTTCTTGAGATCTGGTGATGCTATCATCGTTGCTATGGTTCCTGGCAAGCCTGTGTGTCTTGAGAGCTTCTCTGACTATCCTCCCCTGGGCCATTTTGCTATTCGTGATATGAGGTGGTTGCTGTGGGTGTCATCAAAGCAGTGAATAAGAAGGCGGCTGGAGCTGGCAAGTCACCAAGTCTTCCCAAAAAGCTCAGAAGACTAAATGAATATTATCTCTGCCACTCCAGTCTCAATCAGTGGTGGAAGAATGGTCTCAGAACTGTTTGTGTCAATTGGCCATTTAAGTTTAATAGTAAAAGAATGGTTAATGATAGCAAGTGCATCGTAAAACCTTCAGAAGGAATGAAGAATGTTTTGTGGGCCATTTGTTTTGTATGTGTGTGTGGCAGTTTTAAGTTACTAGTTTTTAAAACTAGTACTTTTTAATGGAAACAACTTGACCAAAAATCTGTCGCAGAATTTTGAGACCCATTAAAACAAAAGTTTAATGAGAAAAAAAAAATCAGTTTTCTTTTTTTTTTTTTATGTTTATTTTTGAGAGAGAGACAGAGTGTGAATGGAGGAGCAGCAGAGAGAGAGAAAGAGAGAGAGAGAGAGAGAGAGAGACATACATCTGAATTAGGCACAGAGCCTGATGCAGGGCTCAAACCCACAAACCATGAGATCATGACCTGAGCCAAAGTCAGACGCTCAACTGATTGAGCCACCCAGGGGCCCCATTTTTTTTCTTATTTAAGAGTTCTTTGTCCCTACTAAAAGGGAGAACTACAGACCAATTTCCCTGATGAACATGGATGCAAAAATTCTCAACAAGATACTAGCAAACCAGATCCAACAATACATTAAGAGAATTATTTGCCATAATCAAGTGGGATTTGTTGCTGGGATGCAGGGCTGGTTTGATATCTGCAATCAATCAATGTGATACATAACATTAATAAAATAAAGGATAAGAACCACATGATCTGCTCAATAGATGCAGAAAAAGTATTTGACAAAATATAGCATCATTTCTTGATAAAAACCCTCAACAAAGTAGGGATAAAAGGAACATACCTCAAGATCACAAAGGCCATATATGAAAGACCTACAGCTAATAGCATCCTCAATGGGAATGCTTTCCCCCTAAGGAACACGACAGAGATGTCCACTCTTACCACTGTTATTCAACATAGTGTTAGAAGTCTTAGCCTCAGCAATCAGACAACAAAAAGAAATAAAAGGCATCCAGACCGGCAAGGAGGAAGTCAAACTTTCACTCTTCACAGATGACATGATGCTCTATGTGGAAAACCCAAAAGACTCCACCAAAAAAATTCCAGAACTGATACATAAATTCAGCAAAGTCATGGGATATTAAATCAATGTACAGGAATCAGTTGCATTTCTATACACCAATAATAAAGTAACAGAAAGAGAAATCAAGGAATTGATCCCATTTACAGTTGCACCAAAACCCGTAATAAACCCTTGGAATAAACCTTACCAAAGAGGTGAAAAATCTGTACACTCAAAACTATAGAAAGCTTATGAAAGAAATTGAAGAAGACACAAAAAATGGGAAAAACAATCCATGCTCATGGATTGGAAGAAAAAATATTGTTAAAATGTCAATACTACCCAAAGCAATCTACATCTTCAGTGCAACCCTATCAAAATAACACCAGCGTTCTTCACAGAGCTAGAACAAACATTCCTAAAATATGTGTGGAACCAGAAAGGACTCTCAATAGTCGAAGTAATGTTGAAAAAAAAAAAACAACAAACAAAACTGGAGGCATCACAATTCCAGACTTCAAGCTGTGTTACACAGCTGTAATCATCAAGACAGTATGGTACTGGCACAAAAACAGACATTCAGATCAATGGAACAGAATAGAGAACCCCCAAAATGGACCACAAACATATGACCAACTAATCTTAGACAAAGCAGGAAAGAATATCCAATGGAGGGGCACCTGGGTGGCTCAGTCGGTTGAGTATCCGACTTTGGCTCAGGTCACGATCACCAAGTCCATGGGTTCGGGCTCTGTGTCAGGCTCTGTGCTGACAGCTCAGAGCCTGCAGCCTGCTTCAGATTCTGTGTCTCCCTCTCTCTCTCTGCCCCTCCCCTGTTCACACTCTGTCTCTCTCTCAAAAATAAATAAACATTATAAATTAAAAAAAAATATCCAGTGGAAAAAAGACAGTCTCTTCAGCAAACAGTGTTGGGAAAAATGGACAGTGACATGCAGAAGAATGAACCTGGACTGCTTCTTTACACCATACACAAAGATACTCAAAATGGATGAAAGACCTAAATGTAACACAAGGAAGCCATCAAAATCCTAGAGGAGAAAACAGGCAACAACCTCTTTGACCTTGGCCGCAGCAACTTCTTACTTGATATGTCCTCAGAGGCAAGGGAAACCAAAGCGAAAATGAACTATTGGGACCTCATCAAGATAAAAAGCTTCTGCACAGCAAAGGAAACAATCACCAAACTAAAAGGCAACTGATGGAATGAGAGAAGATAGGAAGATAGTGGCAAATGACATATCAGATAAAGGGTTAATATCCAAAATGTATAAAAAACTTTTCAAACTCAACACCCAAAAAACAAATAATCCAGTGAAGAAATGGGCAAAAGACAGGAATAGACATTTTTCCAAAGAAGACATCCAGGTGGCTAACAGACAGACACATGGAAAGATGCTCAACGTCACCCATCATCATGGAAACACAAATCAAAACCACAATGAGATACCATCTCATACCTGCTAGAATGGCTAAAATTAACAACTCAGACAACAACAGATATTGGCAAGGATGAGGAGAAAGAGAAACCATTTTGCACTCCTGGTGGGAATGCAAACTGGTGCAGCCACTTTGCAAAACAGTATAGACGTTCCTCAAAAATTAAAAATAGAACTACCCTAAAACCCAGCAATTGCACTACTAGGTATTTATCCAAAGGATACAAACATGCTGATTCGAAGGGGCACCTGCACCCCAATGTTTATAGCAACACTGTCAGCAATAGCCAAAGTATGGAAAGAGCCCAAATGTCCATCGGCTGAAGAATGGATAAAGAAGACATGGTATATATTTCTATACAATGGAATATTATTTGGGATCCAAACGAACGAAATCTTGCCATTTGCAACAACATGGATAGAATTAGAGATATTGTGCTAAGCGAAATAAGTCAGAGAAAGTCAAATATCATATGATTTCACTCATATGTGGAATTTAAGAAACAACAAAACAGGTGACCATAGGGGAAGGGAAGCAAAAGTAAGATAAAAACAGAGAGGGAGGGGCGCCTGGGTGGCTCAGTCGGTTAAGTGGCCGACTTTGGCTCAGGTCATGATCTCACGGTTTGTGAGTTCGAGCCCCGCGTCGGGCTCTGTGCTGACAGCTCAGAGCCTGGAACCTGCTTTAGATTCTGTGTCTCCCTCTCTCTGACCCTCCCCCGTTCATGCTCTGTCTCTCTCTGTCTCAAAAATAAATAAACGTTAAAAAAATAAAAATAAAAAACAGAGAGGGAAACAAACCATAAGAGACTCTTAAATATAGAGAACAAATTGAGGGTTGCTGGCAGGTTGAGGCGATGGCCTAAATGGGTGATGGGCATTAAGGAGGGCACTTGTTGGGATGATCACTGGGTGTTATATGTAAGTGATGAATCGCTGAATTCTATTCCTGAAATCATTATTACCCAATGTGTTAACTAACTTGGATTTTAAAAAAAGTGTTCTTTGTATATTTTGGGTAATGGTTCTTTATCAGGTGTGTCTTTTGAAATTTTTCTCCCAGGGGTGCCTGGGTGGCTCAGTTAGTTAAGCATCTGACTTTGGCTCAGATCATGATCTCACAGTTTGTGAGTTTGAGCCCTGCATCAGGCTGTCTGTTGTCAGCCCAGAACATGCTTTGGATCCTCTGTCTCCCTGTCATTCTGCCTCCCAGTTTGTACAGTGCTCTGTCTGAAAAATAAATGAACGCTTAAAAAAAATGGAATTGTTTTTTCCCAGTCTGTGGCTTGTCTTTTCATTCTCTCAACACTGTCTTTCATAGACCGATATTTTAATTCTAATAAAGTCCAGCTTATCAACCATTTCTTTCCTTGACTGTGTCTTAGTGTTGTATCTAAAAAGTCATCACAAAGCCCAAGGTCATCTAGGTTTTATCTTACGTTATTTTCTAGGAATTTTAGTTTTGTGTTTTGTATTCAGGTCTGTGACCCATTTGGGGTTAAATTTTTCAACGTTTATTTATTTTGGGGACAGAGAGAGACAGAGCATGAACGGGGGAGGGGCAGAGAGAGAGGGAGACACAGAATCGGAAACAGGCTCCAGGCTCTGAGCCATCAGCCCAGAGCCCGACGCGGGGCTCGAACTCACGGACCGCGAGATCGTGACCTGGCTGAAGTCGGACGCTTAACCGACTGCGCCACCCAGGCGCCCCTGGGGTTAAATTTTTAAAGGGTGTAAAGTCTGTGTCTAGATTCATTTCTGTGCATGTGCATGTCTAGTTGTTCCAGCACCATTGTTTGAAAAGACTATTTTTTCTCCATTGTATTGCCTTTGCTCCTTTTTCAAAGATCACTGTGTGGGGCACCTATGTGGTTCAGTGTGTTGAGCATCCAACTCTTCATTTCTGCTCAGGTCGTGATCCCAGGGTGTGGGATCAAGCCGCACATTGGGCTCCATGCTGAATGTTGGTTGAGCCCACTTAGGATTCTCTCTCTCTCTCTCTCTCTCTCTCTCTCTCTGCCCCTTTCCCCTGCTCATGTGCTCTCTCTCTCTAAAATAAGATAAAACAAAAAGATCAGTTGATTGTATTTATGTGGATCTGTTTCTGGGCTCTCTATTCTATTCCACTGATCTATTGTTCTTTCACCAATACCATGCTGTCTTGATTACTCTAGCTTTATATAGTAAGTCTTGAAGTCATGTGGTGTCAGTCTTTCAGCTTTGTTCTTCAATATTGTGTAGACTATCGCTGGTCTTTTGTTGCTCCATGTAAACTTAAGAATTAGTTTGTCAATATTTGCTGAGAGTTTGGTTAGGATTGCAGTGAATCATAGATCTAGTTGAGAAGAACTGATATTTTAACCATATTGAGACTTTATATCCATGAACATGGACTATCTCCATTTATTTAGTTCTTTTTTGATTTCTTTCATCAGAGTTTTATAGTTTCCCTTATATAGATCTTGTACCTATTTTGTTATACCTAAACATTTTGTTTTGGGGGATATTCATGTAATTAGTATTAGGTCTTTAATTTCCATTTCCATTTGTTCATTGTTAGTATATAGGAAAGCAGTTGACTTTTGTATATTAACCTTGTATTCTACAACCTTGCATTATTGCTTATTAGTTTTAGTATTTTTGTCGCTTCTTTTGGATTTTCATTACATACATGATCATGTCATCTGTGAACAAGACAGTTTTATTTCTTCTGTAAAATAAAAATTCAACTGAGTAAATTTGATGACCTAATTGACTTTATTCAGTGATTCATGAATCAGGCAGCATCCCATCTAGCAAATAAAAGAAGTATGTATTTATGCATTTATTTAGAGTATCCACACAAGTGGGGAAAGAGCTGAGGGGGAGAGGGAGGGAGAGATTCTTAAGCAGGCTTCATGCCCAGCACAGAGCCCAGTGTGGGGCTAGATCTCATGACTGACCGTGAGATCATGACCTGAGCTGAAATCTAGAGTTGGAGGCTCAACTGACTGAGCCACCCAGGTGACCCAAGGAAAGGCTTTTAAAGGCAGAAAGGAGGTGGGACAAGGAAGTCATAAACAAAAGAAAGGATTATTTCAGGCAAGGTCACCTTTTTTAGGGAGGTAAATGGAGTCTATTGGGTGAATTACCTCACTAGTGCTGACTAGGAAATTCCAGACTGACTGGTTAAGATCACATTCTTAAAGAAGGTTGAACTTGCAGTTAGGTTAAGTATTAAGTCTTGGTTGGTGACAGGGGTTTAGCTCAAGTAAATCCATTTGGGGCCTGTTGTCTTCTTTTTAACAATTCCTTCCCAATCTGTATACATTTTATTTCCGTATCTTACTGCATTAGCTAGGACTTCCAGTACAGTGTTGAAAAGCAGTGGTGAGAGATGACATCCTTGCCTTGTTCTTCATCTAAATGGAAACTTTATAGTTTCACACCAGTAAACATGTTAGCAGTAGGTTTTTTTTATAGATATTCTTTGTCAAGTTGAAGTTCCCCTCTGCCCTAATTTACTATAAAAGTTTTATGATGACTGGATGTTAGATTTTGTCAGATGCTTTCTCTGTCTGTTGACATGATCTTATGACTTTGTTTTTTGGTCTGTAGCCTGTTGATGTGATGGATTACATTAACTGATTTTTTAATGTTGACCCAACCTGTCTATCTGGGATAAATCCTATTTGGTTGTGGCATATAATTCTTTTTATATACTGTTGGGTTCTATTTGCCAATATTTGGCTAAAGATTTTGCATCTATGTTCATAAGAGGTATTGGTCTGTAGTTTTCTTATAATATCTGTCTGATTTTAGAATTAGTGTAATGCTGGCCTCATAGATTTTTCTTGTGTGAGTTTTGACAGATTACGTCTTTTATAGAATTGGTCCATTTCATCCAGGTTATCAAATTTATAGTTATGGAACACAATATTTCTTTATTTTTTTTTAATGTCCGTGGGATCTGTAGTGATGTCCCATTTTTCATTTCTGATATTAGTGATTTGTGTGTGTGTGTGTGTGTGTTTCTTACTGAATTTATTGATCTCAAATAATCAGCTTTTGGTTTTATTGATTTTCTCAATTGATTTCCTATTTTCAATTTCATTGATTTCTGCTCTTATTTTTACTATGTTTTTTTTTTCTTCTGTTAACTTTGGACTTAATCTTCTCTTCCTTTTCTAGTTTCCTATGTTGGAAGCTTAGGTGATTGATTTTGGGTGTTTCTTCTTTTCTAATATATGCATATAATATTTAATGCTATAAATTTCCGTCTAAGCATTGCTCTTACGTCCTCATACAAAGTTTAAGTTGTGTTTTCATTTTCATTTAGTTCAAGTATTTTTATTTTTTTTTTAAATTTTTTTTTCAACGTTTTTATTTATTTTTGGGACAGAGAGAGACAGAGCATGAACGGGGGAGGGGCAGAGAGAGAGGGAGACACAGAATCGGAAACAGGCTCCAGGCTCCAAGCCATCAGCCCAGAGCCTGACGCGGGGCTCGAACTCACGGACCGTGAGATCGTGACCTGGCTGAAGCCGGACGCTTAACTGACTGCGCCACCCAGGCGCCCCAGTTCAAGTATTTTTAAATGTCTCTGGAGATTTATTCTCTGACCCATGTATTATTCAGAAATATATTGTTTAATAACCAAGTGTTTGGGGATTTTCCATCTATGTTATTGTATTTTGTTGTATTCCATTATGGTCCTGAGAGCAGACATTGTATGATTTCTATTCTTTTAGATTTGTAAAGATGTGTTTCATGTCCCAGAATGGTCTAGGTGAGTATTCCATGTGAGCTTGGGAAGAATGTATATTCTTCTATTATTGGATGAGGTAGTTTATAGATGCCCATTATATCCAATTGCTGAATATAACTATGTCATTTGTGACTTTTCGGTCTATTTCTACTGGAAAGGTGTCAAAGTCACCAATTATAATAGTAGATTAATTTATTTCTCCTTGCACTTCTATCAGTTCTGGCCTCCCATAGTTTGACACTCTGTTGTTAGATGTGTACACATTAAAGATTATTATGTCTTTTTGGAGGTTTAACCCCTTTCTCATTATGTAATGCCCTCTTTATTCCTGATAACTTTTCTTGCTCTGAAGTCTGCTCTGTTTGAAATTAATACTCCCACTTTTTTTTTTTAAGATTTTATTTCTTAAGTAATCTCTCCATCCAACGTGGGGCTCAAATTTACAACCCCAAGATCAAGAGTCACAGACTCTACCTACCGAGTCAGCCAGGTGCCCCTACTTTCTTTTGATTAGTTGTTAGCATGGTATATTTTTCTCCATCCGTTTACTTTTACTGTGTATGTGTCTTTATATTTAGAGTTTCTTGTAGACAACATATAGTTGGGTCTTGTTTTTTGATCCACTCTGTCTTTTAATTGGTGTATTTGGACTGTTGAAGTTCAAAGTGATTATTGATATAATTGGATTAATGTCTAGCATATTTGTTACTGTTTTCTACTTGTTGCCCTTATTCTTTGTTCCCATTTTTGTCTTCCACTCTTTCTCTGCCTTTTGTGGTTTTAATTGAGCATGTTGTATGATTCCATTTTCTTTCCTTTCTTAACATGTCCATTACATTTCTCTTTTTACTTTTTTTAGTGCTTGCCCCAGAGTTTGCAATATACATTTACAACTAGTCCAAGTTCACTTTCAGATAACACTGTGCTGCTTCATGAGTAATGTGAGTACCTTATCATAACAAAATAATCTTAATTCCTCTCTGTCATCTCTGTATCACTGGTGTCATTTATTTCACTTATATAAGCATGCATATGTATGTATATGTGTATGTGCATATATATACTGTATATGTACGCATACATGATTGAGTTGCTTTGAATAAACTATTATCAGGTATATCAATTAAGAATAAGAAAAGTAAAAATTTTTATTTTACCTTCACTTATTCCTTCTTTGATGCTCTTCCTTTCTTAATGGAGATCCAAGTTTCTGACTTATATTATTTTCCTTCTCTCTAATAAGCCTCTTTTAACATTGCTTCCAACGCAAGTCTACTAACAGCACATTTCCTCAGTTTTTGCTTGTCTGAGATTTTTTGCTTGCCCTTCATTTTTGAGGGGTAATTTTACATGTATAGAACTCTACATTGGTGGGTTTTGTTCTCTCAACATTTTTTTAATATTTTAGTCCACTCTGTTCTTGTTTGCATGGTTTCTGAGGTGAATTTCAATATAATTCTTATCTTTGTTCCTCTACAGGTAAGATGTTTTTAACTCTGGCTTGCCTTAAGATTTTTTCTTTGATTTTTATTTTTGTAGTTTGAAAATGATATTCCTAGATGTAGGGTGGGGGTTTTTTTGGGGGGTGGGGGGACATTTATTTTGCTAGATGTTCTCTGAGCTTCCTGAATCTGTGTTTGGTGTCTGACATTAATTTGAAGAAGCTCTTAGACATTATTGTTTTAAATATTTCTTCTGTTCCTTTCTCTTTTTCTTTTCCTTTTTATATTCTAATTTTGTATATTTATGCTTTTTGTAGTTGTTCCACAGCCCTTGGATATCCCGTTCTTTTTTTCCTGTCTTTGTTGTCTTTGCTTTTCAGTTTTGGATGTTTCTATTGAGATATCCTCAAGCTCAGAGATTCTTTCCTTACCCATGTCTAGTCTGATGGAAGCGCATCAAAGTATTCTTCATTTCCGTTACAGATCTTTTTGATCTCATGGTTCCTTCTTATTATTTCTGTCGCTTTGCTTACATTGTTCTTACGTGCTATCTCCTTTTATCTACGAGAGTCCTTAGCTTATTTTAAAAAAAAATTTTTTTTAAAGTTGTTATTTATTTATTTTTGAGAGAGGGAAAGAGAGAGAGGGACAGAGAGAGAGAGTCACAAGCAGGCTCCATGTTGCTAGCACAGACCCAGACGTGGGGCTCGAACCCACAAACTGTGAGATCATGACCTGAACTGAAACCAAGAGTCGGACGCTTTGACCAACTGAGCCACCCAGGCGCCCCCTGAGTCCTTAGCTTATTAATCATAATTGCTTTAAATTCTCAGTGTGGTAATTTCAACATCTGTAATGTCTGGTTCTGATGCTTCCTCCATCTTTTCAAATTATGTTTTTGCCTTTTGGTATGCCTTGTGATTTTTTTCTTGATAGCTGGACATGGTGCACTGGGTGAAAGGAACTGCTGTAAAGAGGCCTTAGGGGAAAGGTGAGGGATTTTTTATAGTCCTATGATTAGGTCAGTCTTTTTACTGAGCCTGTGGCTCACTGTAAACTTCACAAATATTTTTCTCAGTTTTTCTTCCTGCATTAGGTGGGATGAGATGGCTAGAGTGGGCTGGAGTTGGGTATTTCTCTGCCCATAGGTTGTTTAGGCTCTGATTAACTAGTTTCTCTTGAGGACAAAGCAGAGTACCCTGATGTATTTCAAGATAGTTCTTTTTCCTCCTCCTCCTGTCAGAAGCATGAGGGGATTTTTCTTTGGTATTTATTGAGAGCACCTGGTTAATCTCCTGGAGGTAAATCTCACAAAATTGCAGGGGTCTTCCTATGAGGGAGTCCTCCTGGAGTTTTTTTTTTTTTTTAATTTTTTTTTTTCAACGTTTATTTATTTTTGGGACAGAGAGAGACAGAGCATGAACGGGGGAGGGGCAGAGAGAGAGGGAGACACAGAATCGGAAACAGGCTCCAGGCTCCGAGCCACCAGCCCAGAGCCCGACGCGGGGCTCGAACTCACGGACCGCGAGATCGTGACCTGGCTGAAGTCGGACGCTTAACCGACTGCGCCACCCAGGCGCCCCCCTCCTGGAGTTTTAAACTCTGTGTTGGCCACACTGAGCCTCCAGCAATTCATCAATTATAGTTCAGGTTTGCCTACCTCAGTGCTCATCCCCTGCACAATTCCCAGCCTGGTAAGCTGTGATTCCCCATATTCTTCTGTGTGTCTCTCCAGTCTTGGGGGCAGTAGTTTGCCCTGTGCCATCACCTCTCTACTTACAGATCCTCGAATAGTTGTGGATTTTTCAGTTTGTTCAGCGTTTTACTGGTTTGGGTAGAGTGGTGACTTTCTAGCTCCTTACATGCAGAACCGGAAACTGAAAGGCTGTCTGAAGTTTTATCTCTCAGTTTTGTCCACCCTGAGCCTCCAGCAGTTAGACAGCTCCAGTTCATTTCCCTAACTAGGCACTGGTTCCTGGGGAGGTTACTGCTCATGAGTTTCTCCTCTATTAAGCTGTGATTCCCTGTGTTGCCTGTTGGTCACTCCTGTCTTGGGGGCAACGGTTTGCTCTGTGACCTCAGTTCTCTTACAGATCTAAGCAGAGTCACAGATTTCTCCGTTTGGTCAGCTTTTTTACTTGTTGTTAGGGTGGAGTGGCAATTTCCAGGCTTCTTACTGGTCTCCCAGAAACCAGAAGTTAAAATGACATCAAGCTGAGGCTTTACAAGGATCTGTATCATTTTGTTTTTAGTTACTTTATCCATGGGCATTATTCCTCAAACTGGGACATTAGTCATATAGTTACAATTTCTATATCTTAGATGTGAAAGATTCTCAATCTGCTTCTGATCCTAATTACTGATTACTGATACTCACCATCATGTGAGGTCAAAATATAGTTTTATAATTCCTTTGAAATGACTGTGTGGAATAGAAACTGAGGCTCCTGTTCTGTGGAGCAATACTTGTAGGTATCACCAGTTCGTGTACTTTGTCTTGGTTTTCCTTGAGAAGGAGTATGGCCTAGGAGTGTTTATTACTGTCTAATTACATGGCCTTAGATGAATCATTTCCCCGAATATCCTTCAGTTTATTTATAAAGTCTAGTTTCTAATAGTGTCAGCCCATTTACAATGAGTTGGTGAAGATTAATTAAATAAGTTAATTTCTATACTTTTTAAGCCCTTCAGAGATTAATTTTCAATATGCAGTAGACCTTACTTGATGGCGGCATATGTTATGGTAAGCACGATGCTAGATGCTAAGTATACAAAAGTTAAATAAAATATAGGTCCTACTTTTGAGCTCAGAGCTGGTTGAGAGGATATAAATGTCAGTAACCATGTGTAGCATGTTACATGCTATGAGATAGGTGTGTTCAGAGATACAAGGAGGGGGTGATTAATTGGGGTGCAATTAGAAATATAAATTCAATTAGGAATACACACCTTAATTGTAATTAGCAGTTAGCTTTTCAGAGTTAAACTGGATTATAATTTTTTATTACTGTTTATATTGACATTAGAATTACAAGATAGGGCTTTTTATTTTCTTTTTTTACCTGCCAGAGAGTGGTGAGTTAACAGGATTGGAAATCACAAAATGAATTTGTGGCCCCAGCTCTGCCTTGTGTTTTGGGGGGAATTCATTTAACTTCTTTGAACTTCAGTTTTATCAATTAGAAAATAGAAAGATTAGCTCTCTATCTCACATAAATAATGATATAAAAGTGTTTTGTGAAAATGTTACATTTTTACAAATGTCAAGTTTTCAGATATGTCTTTAAGAGCGTGTATTTTTTTCCTCTTCCTGAGTCTGATGATTCCTTTGCGTTTTGACTCTGACTTTTAATTGCCCTGCAGTGCACGTAGGGCACAGATTCGTTGGCATATTACGATTCTCCCTGACTCATCCCTTGTTCCCTCCCTCCTCTTTCTCACGGTCTTTCATTTCCTGGGATTGTGTTGCTACATTAGAAAGAAGTAAGTCTGTCTCCTGAAAAGGGCAGTACAAATCCACTGTGGTAAGGCTTCACTTTTATTTTCTCCTATGTCATGTACTAAACTAAATACTTATGAAAGATTTAGTTTTAAATTACATAAGAAATTATTGGTGAAAATGTCATCTGATGTCTACCATAATATTTAATATTTAAGTAGTTCGAATAAAATTTATTTTTGTCTTTTTTCTCTTTGACTTAAAGCTTCTTGTTTCTATTTTAAGAATAGAAAGCCACAAAAAGGTTTTTGTTTTTAATCAGGGATATTTGAAGACTGTCTTTTGGGAACTTTTAGGTAAGAATTTGTTAGAACAGAGTTTTTATACTGTGGGAGGTGACACAGTTTGTGATCTAAAATCAATAAGTGGATTTTGCAACTGAAATGATTTTAGTGTAATGAGGATAAGTACTGTTTCATGAAATCTGTATGTTTTATATGTGAGTGTGAGCATTTACTGCATTGTGCTCCAAAATATATTTTTGTGGGTCTTGGTCATCATATTACGTGGAAAATTACTTCTCTGGAATTTCTTTCGCATTTTCCATTTTCTTATTTTCTTATTTTAGATTTGTAGTGATCTAAGAGGCTTTTAATATCCTGTTTGAATGTTAGAATAGCAATTATCTATTTTTATTTTTTAAGGGGAGTACTTGAGAAATAGATATTACATGATGACTGAGAAGTAATGATAAAGGTTTGTTGGTATTTCTTAGGGGAGGTGAGTCCCTAGATGAGTTTATGAGGGAATGGAGTTCTGCCAAAGCATCTTCAGATGGGAAAGTTAAGTCTGTAAGGAGCTCAGTTTATCAGCAGCTATGACTCTCAGGGTAAAATACTGCTTGAAGTGACAAAATAATTTGTAACTGATGTGAACCAAAGGTGGGGGCTGCGGGGGGAAGGAAGCAAAACGTAGTCAATACAGGTAGAATAAAGTAGCTGCCGCACATTTTAAAAATGGTTCTTTGATCTGCAAGCTGTTTTTACTTTGTTCCTATCACCAAAACCAAAGTTACATTTATATTTCATTTTATATTTATTTAAAAATATTCCCCCTTGTCTCCATATTTCGGGTTCTTCTCTCTTTCCCTTTTTATTTGAACGGTTTATTTGCTTGGGTTCTATTTGAAGGGTTTTGTGTACTGCTTGAAGAAAATTCCAAGAATAGCCTTTTCTATTTGCTTCTTGCTGTAAACTTGCTGTATGGTAACCAGGGGACTTCAGCCTAAGAGTTGGGGTTAAGTAGTTAAGTAATTGATAAAAGCATGGTCCCTAGAGGTAAACTGCCTGAGCTTAAATTTAGTTCCATGACTGAATGGATTACTTATCCTCCTCAGTTTTACTTATCCTCCTTCAGTTTTCTCATCTGTAAAATGGAAATAATAATAAGGCATACCTCACAGAGTTGTGAGGTTTAAATAGATTAATATAAGTAAAATCTTCAGAAGAGCAGATGGTAAGAGTCACATAAGGGCTACCTATTGTTATTGACATCCAGTTCTCTTTGCAGGCTAAGAGGCCTTGGGGCAAGTTACTTAATCTTTCTGGGCTTTATCTATTTTTTTTTTTTTAAAGATACAATTCTCTGATTCTTTGTGCATATTTAAACTCTGATAGTTGATCCAAATTAGTTTTATGTTTTTGAGCACTTGAAGTTACTCCTTTTTGTTTTTTTTAATCAATGGAACTAAAAAATATTTCCAACAATATAAATATTTTGTGCTAAAAATGATTTTAGATTGTTGGAATGGCTCTAATATTACCTGTAGATGTTAGTCTCTCCAATGCAGTAAATTTTATGTAAAGTATTATCCAGAGAAGTCTTTTATCTTTCAGTGAAAGCCTACTCTTCACTAATAACAGGAATTGTTAAGAGAGAGGCCTCTATTTTTATATTTTTGCTTTATATGAATTGGCCCCAGGAGTAAAAGTGTCAGTGTCAGTCTTTCATTAATGCTTCTCACATAAGAGCACAAAATTTTTGGTGAATCTTCATTAAAATGTCATGTTCCAAGTACAGAAATAAGTTATAAGATAGCAAAGGCCATAACAGCAAGGAACAAAACAATTAAGTCTGAATTGACTTCTGAGCAATATATTATTCCAAAGTTGTAATTTGACAGAGTTATTGATCAAGGGAACAAAGAGTGTTCTTAACTCTTTTGTTAGCTTTAAGCTGTTAAAAATAAAGCAAAATGTTTACAGTAAATTCTATTTCAGTTTGTTAACTTTTCCCTTATTTCTTCATGATGGAAGTTTTGAAATTTCCATTTCATTTGTTTTGGCTTACATCCCTAAAGAAAAAGTAGCAAAGGTCTTTCTGAGGATTAAAATTTTTACCTTCTGTATTATGGTTCTTTTGTTTTTGCTTTTTTAATCAGTTCTTGCTATGAGAGTTTCTGTTTTTAGAAGTACAGATAAGTTAACTTTTTGAGAATTCTTATCAATGAGCACTTAAGACCGCTCTGACCCTTGAATAACCCTTCTGTTTGAAGAGCTCTGTAATTGTAGGCTGCTCTGTGAATCCAGCTGTACTGTACGTCTTTTGAAGCGGCACAAAAACAGATTACAAAATTTGTAGAGTGTGAACAGAATGAGAGCAGATGTGATTCTAAGACTAAGAATAAACAACGTAAGAAATTACATTCCTTATCTTCTAAATAATTCAGTTGGGAGGTAGGGGTGGTTAGAAGCAATTTTTTTTGAGGTTTTTAGATGAAAATGTGAAAATGTCCTTGGAAAGTGAACAAGAATATATTGTTTTTTGTTTTTTTAACGTTTACTTATTTTTGAGACAGGGAGAGACAGAGCATGAACGGGGGGGGGGGGGGCGGGCCGGGGCCAGAGAGAAAAGGAGATACAGAATCCGAAACAGGCTCCAGGCTCTGAGCTGTCAGCACAGAGCCCGACGCGGGGCTTGAACTCACGGACCGCAAGATCATGACCTGAGCCAAAGTCGGATGCTTAACCGACTGAGCCACCCAGGCGCCCCAAGAATATATTGTTTTAGGTTGCTTGTAGTGGAGTAACTGATGTTCTTTGACTATTTTCTGTAACTTTGAAATGCAATTTCTTTGAGAAAACGGTAGTTTTACTTCTTGGGGTGGCACACTGTGATTGGTTCATTTAGTAGCATAATTCTGTTAACTTTCTTTTCCAGTTTTTTCCTCTTCACTTAACAAAAAGAGCCCAGTTTAGTGTTTGTTTTTTTTTTTTTTTAAGTTTTATTTATTTACTTAGAGAGAACGAGTGCAAGCCAGGAGGGCAGAGAGAGAGAATCCCAAGAAGCTGGCTCCTTGCTGTCAGCTCAGAGCCTGATGTGGGGCTCAAACTCAACAAACCGTGAGATCGTGACCTGAGCTGAAATCAAGAGTTGGATGCTTCACTGACTGAGCCACCCAGGCGTTCCAAGTACCCAGTTTTTAAATGTTGAGTTTCAGTAGTGAAGAAAAAAAGATTTAATCTTAAGCAATGCCTCGTTACCCTTCTTTTTAGCTACTTTGCAAGGCTTTGAAGATTGAGGATTATAAAGCTGCTGAACCATACTTAGTTTCTCATTTGGAGATTTTGAGAAAGCAAATAAATAAACAAGTGTACTAAAGTCAATAGGGATAATTATGAACTTTATGTTACTTTATACTATTACTACTCTTCTTTACTACCTTTTTCCCCTCCTTATAAACTTATTCTTTATATGAGCCTTTATTTCTGGTTTTCATAAATGGAACTCCTTGAAGAGATGATTTAATAAACAGATAAACTTTTGAGTATATAAGTTTTGTGGTAGGGCACCTGGGTGGCTCATTCGGTTAAGTGTCTAATTTTTGGTTTCAGCTCAGGTCATGATCTCATGGTTCGTGGGATCAAGCCCTGTGTTGGGCTCTCTACCCTGACAGCTCAAGCCTGCTTGGGATTCTATCTCTCCCTCTCTCTGCTCCTCCTCCCACTTGCTCACACACTCTCTCTCAAATAAACATTTAAAAAATATATATATTTAATAAAGAAAATTATATGGCAAAGAGAAATCCCTTTGTAATAAGTGTTAGAGGATTTGCATGACTAATTAGAATTGTGTTCTGGCAAAGAGATAGGTAAATACAGCTTTATTTTATTTTATTTTATTTTATTTCATTTTATTTTAATTTTATTTTTTTCTAGTAATCTCTACACCCAACTTAGGGCTCGAATCCAGCTCTGTTGTTCTCTCTTCTCTCTTTTTTTTTAAGATTTTATTTTTAAGGGTCACTTGGGTGGCTCATTTAAGCATCTGACTTTGGCTCAGGTCATGATCTCACAGTTCTTGAGTTCCAGCCCTGCCTTGGACTCTCTGTTGTCAGCGCAGAGCCTGCTTCAGATCCTCTGTCCCTGTCTCTCTGCCCTTCCCTGCTCCTGCTTGCTCTCTCCCTCTCAAAAATAAATAAACATTAAAAAAAAATTGGGGGACTCCTGGGGGGCTCAATCGATTAAGTGTCTGACTCTTGATTTTGGCTCAGGTTATGATCTCACAGTTTGTGAGTTCAAGCCCTGCTTCAGGCTCTGTGCTGACAGTACGGAGCCTGCTTGGGATTCTCTCTCTCCCCCTCACTCTCTGCCCCTCCCCCACCTCTCTTTCTGTCTCTCTCTCAAATAAATAAAACTTAAAAAAAAAAAAAGATTTTATTTTTAAGTAATCTCTACACCCAGTGTGGGTCTCAAATTTACAACCTTGGGATTAAGAGTTGCATGCTCCACCAACTGAACCAGCCAGATACCCCTGTTATTCTCTGTCTTCTAAGAAGCTTTCCATGAATCCCCAAATAAGTTTCTCTTCTTCTGTGTTTGTCTCCTTCACTAGGTTTTAAACTCTTTGGGGACAGAGATTATAGTGTTTTGTCACTACCATTTATATAGCACAATTCCCAACAATGAGAAGCAAACTACTTTCAAGAATAGGAGAAATCCAGTATGACTCCCAGGTTTTTGGTTTAGCTGACTGGTGAAATGTTTTTTTATTTTTCATCTCTAAATTGGATTGCAGCATCAAAGAGACAGGAGGCTTTGGTGAAAAATAATGATTGCTTATATTAGAGTGATAGCAGAAAATGTTGAGAGGAAGGGAAAAATATATCTTGATATGTTAGGCTACATTAAGAATAAATGTTTTCAGATATAGTTAGCACTTTATGATTAGATTAAATAGAGGGAGAGGAAGATGATGAGGTAGATGGTAGCCAAAATAAAGTTACTAACAATGGGATAAGATAGAGAAACGATATAGAAGTGTTATTTGTAGTTTGTATTCTTCAGTAGAACAAGTAGTATCTCCTGGCAATCAGTAATTAATGACTTCTGCTGTTGGTGGGTATACAGTCTTTATGTGATGCATTTGGTTGCAAAGGGACTCTGTTATCATTCATTATTGATAAAGTCCCAGAACTGTTGAGTGGTTTTATATTACCATTGTACTGATGAAAATCTGAGAATTCAAAAGAGGTGAAATCCCATAAGATTATAGTTATGAAGGTCTCATTTAGATGCAGTTTAAGCCTGGGAAAGGAATCCATATGAAGAACAGTACTAATGGCAGATCTTATTAAAAATAAAAAATAAGATTATTAGCTAGCATAGACTACTGGTTACTTTAGTACTTTACCTCCTCTGTTTTCTTTAGTCTCAACCTTTTTTACAAGCATCCTTGCCCCCAATTAGTTATATTATTTTATTATTTTTTAAAAGTTTATTTATCTATTTTGAGAGAGAGAGAGAGAGAGAGCAGGAAAGGGGCAGAGAGAAACAGAATCCCAAGCAGGCTCTGCACAGTCAGCTTGGAGTCCAGCGCAGGGCTCAAACTCAGACTGTGAGATCATAACCTGAGCCAAAACCAAGAATCTGATGCTTAACCCACTGAACGACCTAGGCACCCTTGTTTTTTGTTTTGTTGAAGAGTAAAAGATAAAAGTCCTAACAGTTCAATAATAAAAAGACAATAGAATTTTAAAGTGGGAAAAAAATTTAAATAGACATTGTTCCAGAGAAGATAAACAAATGGACAATAAGCAAATGAAAAGATGTTTAGTATCATTGGTCATTAGTGAAATGCAAATAAAGACCCAAATGAGATACCACCTCACATTCCTTAGGATGGCACTGTTAAAAAAAATGAAACGGTCAATAACAAGTGTTAGGATGTGGAGAAATTAGAACCCTTCTACATTGCTGGGGGGAATATAAAATGGTACAGTTGTTTTGAGAAATAGTTTGGCAGTTCCTCAGTAAATTAAACAGAATTACATGACCCAGCAGTTTCACTTGTAGCTATGTACTGAAAAGAATTGAAAATAGGTGGTCAAACAAAAACTTATATGTGGATATTCACAATCACCAAAGGGTGGAAATGTCAACCAACTGATGAATGTCAACCAACAACTGATGTCAACCAATTGATAAAACCCAAATGTCAACCAACTGATGAATTAATGAACAAAATGTGGTATATCCATTTAGTGAACTACTGCAAAGCCACAGAAAGAAAGTGCTGATATACACTACAACATGGACGAACCTTGAAAACATGTGAAGTGACAGAACCTAAACATGAAAGGTCACGTATTGTATGATTCCATTTATATGAACTTCCCAGAATAGGCATATCTAGAGGCAGAGAATGATTAGTGGTTGCCAGGGGAAGGAGGAGGGGAGAATTGGGAGTGATTGTCAAAAGCTTTCTCTTTGAGATGGTGGAAATGTTCAGGAATTAAATAAAGTGGGGTGATGTTTGCACACATTGTGAATATACTAAGCACCACTGAATTGCACACCTAAAAATGGTGAATGTTAGGTTACGTAATTTTATGAATGTGTTTATCGTGTATTAATACTAAAAAAAGAATAAAAGATTTAAAAAAAAAAACACCAATTTCTAATGGTGTTCTAATATGCCCTGCCCTTTGTTTTAGGGACATGTACAAAAGATATTCAGGAGATCCTCTTCATCTGACTCAAATTATTTCACAGCTCATGTTGAGATTGTTGAATGTCCACTAATCTCAAGTTTCTAGGAGGCAGCAGACCACCATTTATATGTAACAGTCTTTTAAAAAAATGGAGATAGATTTATTTATTATTTTCAAATAGATTAAAAAAATTTTTTATACAAAGTCATGATCATTGTAAAAAATTTATAGAATACACACTTTTCTTTTGGTTCTGTCCCATAGAAATAAGCTGTATATTGGTTTGATGTATACTATTGTAATTAAAAAAATGATTTTTTTTAATGTTTATTTATTTTTGAGAGAGCGCAAGCAGGAAAAGGGCAGAGAGAGAGACACAGATCCGAAGCAGGCTCCATGTTCTGGGCTGTCAGCACTAAGTCTGACGCAGAGTTCAAACTCATGAACTGCAAGATCATGACCTGAGCCAAATGAGCCACCCAGGCACCCTTATACTATTGTAATTTTCTAAAGAGAGATTTTTACTTTCCAGTTATGTGATACCTCTATTTAGGAGAGATGAGGATGTTAATTACCTTTTTGTACCCAAGGAAGGGTATTGTTTCAAATTGCTTTTAGTTTTAAAATTTTTTCAGTCTATGTGACTCTTTCTCCCACCACCACACCAAAAACAGTAGCAAAAAAACAATGACAACAAAAACAATAATAATGAAAAAACAGCATAATTTATTGATTGCTTACTATGTACAAGGTTCTGTGCTAAGCATGATAAATACTATATCTAAGTTTTGTTATAAAACTTACCAAGGCATTCATATTCCATTTATGAATAAATTGAAGTTTAAATGGTTAAGCAAAGGGGCGCCTGGGTGGCTTAGTTAAGCGTCCAACTTTGGCTCGGGTCCTGATCTCCCAGTTCATGGATTTGAGCCCTGCATGGGCCTCTGTGCTGACAGCTCCGAGCCTGGAATCTGCTTCAGATTCTGTGTCTTCCTTGCTCTCTGCCCCTACCGCCCCCCCACCCCCGCCCGCCGCCAAAATAAATAAACATTAAAAATTTTTTTTTAATGGTTAAGCAAGCAAGGCCTTCAGATATACACATCTGGTATGTGTGGAGCTGGGGTTCAAACCAGTTCTTTTTTCCTACAAATACTGTGTTTTTAATTACTCCACTGTTGTATCTCTCTGCGTATGTTCATTCACAGACTATCCCTGATGACCTCTAGGGCTTCCTAAGGAGATTGAAACAAGGGTTGAGGTGGAATGTGGGGCAGTTAGAATCTTGATAGTATGATCATGTTATTTGTTTAGTTGCTTTTCTGGTTTCTTTTTATGTAGGGCTAATAGAGGGACTACTGGTTTATATTAGAGCCTTAATGTATGCAGAAAGCTTTCAGTTTTTAAAAAAAATTTTTTTTAATGTTTTTTAATTTATTTTTGAGACAGAGACAGAGCATGAGCAGGGGAGGGGCAGAGAGAGGAGGAGACACAGAATCTGAAGTGGCTCCAGGCTCTGAGCTGTCAGCACAGAGCCCGACGTGGGGCTTAAACTCACAGAGTGTGAGATCATGACCAGAGCTGAAGTTGGACGCTCAACCTACTGAGCCACCCAGGTGCCCCCCGAGAGCTTTCAGTTTTGATTGAAGAATAAAATTATTCTACTTCCTATGAATAGCAGCTATAATCACAAAATAAAATAGGAATTAATTTGCTTTACATACTCTATTCAAACTCTCTGCAGCATTTATGAGTGTTACCCAGACTTTTTGTGAAGCTTTCTTTAGGTCTTTATGAACATTACCCTCCATTCGTTCTCTCTTCCTCTAGGTTCCGCTATCATCCTGTGCATATACCTGTCTTAAAGCTTTCTGTATCATACTGAAATTATTCATATGTCAGTCTTCACATCTAGATGGTGAATTTTTTTTAAATAAACTTTTTATTTTAAGTAGGCTCCATGCTCTGTTGAACTCAACGACCCTGAGATCAAGAGACGGGTGCTCTAGCAACTGAGCCAGCCAGGCGCCCCTGACATTATTTATTTTTATTGCTTTTGTGTCAAGACTCTTGCTAAAGAGAGAAGCAAGAGTCTTACATTTCTGGTGTTCCTCTGACCACTGCTCTCAAGTCATTTTAAAGTGGAGCTGTGATTGTCCTTGTGTAGCTAAAACACTTCATTGACCATTTCCTGTTGAATGAAGTCCATATTTCTTAGTTCTCTGTCAGGTTTTCCGGGGTCCCTTTCCTAATGGAAATTTCTATTCTTCATGTACATTGTACACTACTCAGACTGGGTTACATACTGTTACCCTTTTTTATTATTTATTTATTTATTTTTATTTTAAAAAATTTATTTATTTTTGGGGCACCTAGGTGGCTCAGTCGCTTGAGCGTCTGACTTCGGCTCAGGTCATGATCTCGCGGTTTGTGAGTTCGGGCCCCATGTCGGGCTCTGTGCTGACAGCTTGGAGCCTGCAGCCTGCTTCGAATTCTGTATCTTCCTCTCTCTCTGCCCCTCCCCTGCTCATGCTCTGTCTCTCTCTCTCAAAAATAAATAAATGTTAAAAAAATTTTTTTTAATTAATTTATTTTTTAATTTCTATCCAAGTTAGTTAGCAAATAGTGCAACAATGATTTCAGGAGTAGATTCCTTAATGCCCCTTACCCATTTAGCCCATCCCCACCTCCCACAACCCCTCCAGCAACTCTGTTCTCCATATTTAAGAGTCTCTTATGTTTTGTCCCCCTCCCTGTTTTTGTATTATTTTTGCTTCCTTTCCCTTATATTCATCTGTTTTGTATCTTAAAGTCCTTATATGAGTGAAGTCATATGATACTTGTCTTTCTCTGACTAATTTCGCTTAGCATAATACCCTCTAGTTCCATCCATGTAGTTACAAATGGCAAGATTTCATTCCTTTTGATTGCCGAGTAATACTCCATTGTATATATACACATCTTCTTTATCCATTCATCCATCGATGGACATTTGGGCTCTTTCCATACTTTGGCTATTGTTGAAGTTCTGCAATAAACATGGGGGTACATGTGCCCTTTCAAAACAGCATACCTGTATCCCTTGGATAAATACCTAGTAGTGCAATTGCTGGGTTTTAGGGTAGTTCTATTTGTAATATTTTGAGGAACCTCCATACAGTTTTTCAGAGTGACTGCATTCCCACCAGCAGGGCAAAAGAGATCCTCTTTCTCTACATCCTCACCAACATATGTTGTTGCCTGAATTGTTAATGTTAGTCATTCTGACAGGTGTGAAGTGGTATCTCACTCTGGTTTTGATTTGTATTTCCCTGATGATGAGTGATGTTGAGCATCTTTTCATGTGTCAGTTGGCCTTCTGGATGTCTTCTTTGGAGAAGTGTCTATTCAAGTCTTTTGCCATTTCTTCACTGGATTATTTGTGTTTTGGGTGTTGAGTTTGATAAGGTCTTTATAGATTTTGGATACTAACCCTTTATCTGATATGTCATTTGCAAATATCTTCTCCCATTCCGTTGATTGCCTTTTAGTTTTGCTGATTGTTTCCTTTGCTGTGCAGACTAGAAGTTTTTATTTTGATGAGGTCCCGATAGTTCATTTTTGATTGGGTTTCCCTTGCCTCTGGAGACGTGTTGAGTAAGAAATTGCTGCAGCCAAGGTCAAAGAGGTTTTTGCCTGCTTTCTCCTCAAGGATTTTGATGGCTTCCTGTCTTATTACATTTAGGTCTTTCATCCATTTTGAGTTTATTTTTGTGTATGGTGTAAGAAAGTGGTCCAGGTTCATTTTTCTGCATGTTGCTGTCCAGTTTTCCCAGCACTTGCTGAAGAAACTGTTTTTATTCCGTTGGATATTCTTTCCTACTGTCAGAAATTAGTTGGCCATATGTTTGTGGGTTAATTTCTGGGTTCTGTATTCTATTCCATTGATCTGAGTGTCTGTTTTTGTGACATCCTCTTTTTTATATTTATACACTTTTGCAGGTATTGTGTCTTGTCCATGGTTTTCACCATACACTCTGACCCATTCTCTTGATAGCCACTGTAAATGCTGGTTTCTCCACAAAGCTCTCAGGCATCTCCCTGACTGCTGCAGCCTCCACCAGAAGAAGTTGCCATCTCTCCAGCTGAACTCTTACTAGCACTTGGACTGTCGGATAGCATTGCCTTACTAAGTGATAAATTCCTTGAGAGCAAGTTTCTTGCCTTTGTTTTCTCTGCTATTTTGCATTAATTATTGCATTGTATATATATATACACATCGAATTGAATATAAAAATCACATTTTGGTTTTTTAGTTTCAAGGAAATTGGTCAGAGGACTATCTTGTTAAAAATTCTTCCTCTGAGGACACTTGTTGGGATGAGCATTGGGTGTTGTATGTAAGCCAGTTTAACAATATATTATATTCATAAAAAAATGAATAAAAGAAAAAAAATTCTTCCTCTTCATTGGTCTACAGGTAAATGCATTCAATCCAGAAATTACATAGCTGTAAACAATGTATTTATTCCTAGAACTTCAGTTTGGGAAAGAATTTTTATCCAGATTTATATTTATTTTAAATATATTTACCATTCTTTGTATTGACTCTCTTCCTTCTCTTCTAGGGCACTGTCTTTAACCTTGAATCAGAGGAGGAGGAATACCCTGGAATCGTTGCAGAAGATAGCAATGACATTTATATCCTGCCCAGTGACAACTCTGGACAAGTCAGTCCTCCAGAGTCTCCTACTGTGACCACTTCTTGGCAGTCAGAGAGCTTACCTGTTTCACTCTCAGCCAGTCAGAGTTGGCACACAGAAAGCCTACCAGTGTCCCTAGGTCCTGAGTCCTGGCAACAGATTGCAATGGATCCTGAAGAAGTCAAAAGCTTAGATAGCAATGGGGCTGGAGAGAAGAGCGAGAACAATTCTTCTAATTCTGACATTGTGCATGTGGAAAAAGAAGAAATACCTGAAGGTGTGGAAGAGGCTGCTGTGGCGTCTGTAGTCTTGCCAACCAAGGAGCTGCAGGAGGCATTCCCTGAAGCACCTGCTCCCTTGCTTCCGCATATCACTGCTACTTCCGTGCTGGAGGTGAGGGAACCTGACACAGAAGCGATTGCAGTTGAGAAAGTCAGCCCTGCTACATCGTTGTTTGTGGAACTTGATGAAGAAGAGAACTTGATGAAGACAAAAGCAGCAGCAGTTGAATCTGTTGAACTAGAAGAGGAAGTGATCCCTGCACTGGAACCCACAGAAACACTGCTGAGTGAAAAGGAGATGCATGTAAAGAGAGAGAGTCTTCAAGAAGGGCCCTCCCCTGCTGCAGAAGAGAAGGCTTTCCCCCTGTCTGAGGGCAAGTCTATACTGCTGTTTGGAGGGGCCGCCGCTGTTGCCATCCTGGCAGTGGCAGTTGGGGTAGCACTGGCTCTGAGAAAGAAATAGCAGATCTTTCAGAAGAGAAAGAAGACAAAAAATATGTAAAGTCTTAGCTGTACTGACTGAATTGGATCCACCAACAACTGATTGGACATTTGTGGAACACTCTGGGATAATGGGGGACTTCTGCTCAACAAGGCATAAATTGATCCACATAGTAGGGCTTGAGGTAGAGGGCATTCACGTTTGTCTGTTAAGTTCCAAGGACCGTGGCTCATGCTCAATTCAGAATCTCTTGAGTAAAGTACTCCCTCCCTCTAGAACAGGGTTTCTCAACCTTGCCATCAAGGACATCATGATTAATCCTATGTTGTAGGGGGCTGTCCTGTGCACTGTAGGATGTTTAGCAACATCTGTGGCCTCTACCCACTAAATACCAGTAGCACCGTTCCCCCAGTTGTGACAACCAAAAATGTCTCCCAACATTGCCAAATGTCCCCTGAGGGGAAAATTGTTCCCGTTGAGAGCCACAGCTTTAGAGGGAGAGGGTTAATTTAAGAGAATCTGCGATAGAAATTCCTAGGCCAACAGGGCTTAGCTGTGGGCTCCTCAGCTACTGATTTGTTCCTGCCCTTGGAAATTCATCTTTCCTGACCAACATGCTGTGTTTTGCAGCCATTCCTTTGTGGATCTTCTTTTTTCCCCCACCTTCTTAGTCCTGTAGCGTGAGGGTGCTCTCCCTTTATGTCTCTGCTGCCTCTCAGGTACTGCACCGTTCCTCTTCACCCCCACGTTCTTTGTTAAGATCCCACGGGAGAGCACTTGCTCTGTGCCCACTAAGTCCCTGATGCTTCCTACGGCTCCACCTTGTAAAGATGTTACCTTTAGTAATCTTTAAAAAAAATAAATATAACAGAGACCTAGGGCTCCCTGCCTGTGAATGCAAAGGCAAGTAACTGGCTAAAGAGGGACATTTGTCTCATTTAGAAGCAGAAGAATGACTTAGATGGCCTGTCAAAGTCTCTTCTGGCCCTTTTGTGTATGGCCACCCTATGGAGCTTATGGTTACTCGCTAGCAGCATCTCTGTTGCTGGATGGTCACTGTCTAGAACCTGCATTAGTGTGTTTTCCCTTTATCTGGCCTAGTCTTCTTACTGGTCAGCCAGCTTCTCTGTGGTCTTTTGCCATGTGATAAGGATGTTAATACTTGGGCTTACAGACCAACTGAATCATAACTCTTATTAAATACAGAAGGTCTCCTAAATACCATTGAAATAAAAAGTAGTAAAAGAGAAGCTTGACTTTCTTGAGGCTACCCTCGAGATTTTAGTTTGGCTTTCAGAGTTCAAGAATTAGACTTCTTCCCTGAACTCTTTACAGTCCAAATGCCAGAGTGATAAACAAAATGATTCTAATCAGTATGTGCTAGTTGAGAATCAGTGTAATTTTCTTTCATCTGGCTGATCCCATCCCTAAAGCAGGGGGGGTGGGACCATGTCTTTTCATGCCTGAGGATCACAGTGTCACTATGCAGGACACACATGCTTGATACAGGTCATCTCAGATTTATCTTAGTAAATGTAACAAATTACTTTTTAGATCCTGAAATTTGTAATAAAATTACTTTACTATCCTGATCACCAAAACTTGACGTTTTAAATGTGCTTTCTTTTTTAAATTTATTTTTTAAAATTAAATCTTCTCCCTAAAGCAGTACTATTTAAAAGCTGGTCAAGGAAAGGTCTGAAGTGTGTTTGTCTATTCAGCTTTATCATGCACTGTATCTGTATGTTCTGAGTTGTAGCGTCTTAGGGAGTGATATTTTTAAGGGTTTTGGTGCACCTTGACTAGTGTAGCTAGAGAAGAGGTGGGAGGATGGGAATTAATGTAGTAAAGATGGTTTTCACTCCTTGGACTCTGACAGTTGGCTCCGACATTGGGGTTTCTCTGTATTCTAGTTCCTGCTTTTGTGCTTGCATAGGATAAGAGCACACTGGTGAGTTATCTTGATTTTTTTTTTTTTTCTCTTTTATAATAAAATATTTTCCTTCTAGTGTTGACACTTTTAAACTCCGGAGCCCAAACCCATTAGCTGAACACATTTAAGCACTAATAGAAACCGGGTTTACTTCTGAGCTACTACAAGGAGATCTGTGGCTTAGGATATTTGGGTCTGTGTTCTCCACTAAAGGAAAGACTGAGACATGTGATAGGATGCTGCCACGTGCTGGTTTATTTTCCTATCTGTTGAACATTAACCCAAAGTGATTCGGCCAATTGCCTCTTGCTGAGTAATGGTTAATACTCGTTTCCATTGGCTTTCTCTAGGTTGAATCATTGATAGTTCTGAATAATAGTGTGTCAGGGTGCCTGATGCTTCTTCACTTCCTTATCCTCTGCCTCTGGCACTGGAGGGGAAATACCCTAATGAGGACCGCTGCTTACAGCAGTTCCTATTTTTTGCTTATTAAAAAAATTATTTCTCAGCCTCCCACCTCCCTCGTTTTTGGTGGGGCTGGTACTCAGAGGCCATTTCTTCTCCCCCACGCCTCCCCAACTTAACATTACATCTAAATCTAAGGTAAAAAGGCAGATTAGGGATAAATCTCACTTGCTTATGGAACTCAAATGTGGAATTGAGTATCACCATTTATCATTCCTCATTCTTTAAACTATTGAGCAAAAGTTTGTATTAGTAAGTTTTCTAGATTTCTTCTTAATTGCTTTATTGACTGTAATGATTTCTGAAAACTTGGTAAAAAACCAATGAAGGTTTCTTGAGAAAAATACCAGAATTAAAGAATGCCACTTTATCGTCTTTGTATTAAAATAATAATTCTGAGCCAATAGAAATCAGTGTCTACAGTGTGCCTTACAGGGACTCTTGTATCATCATTGCCCTCTAGAAAGCTTTCTAGAAAATGAAAAGCGACTGTTGACCATCTGGTTCACATGTTCACCACACAAAGGCATCCTTGATACCTCCTCTCACCTGTGTTTCTGTACCATCTCATATCAAAATGCAGCTACTTGACTGGGTCTGTCCTGGGAGAATAAACAATGAACCCAGGAATGTGGTTTTTTGGAAGTACAGCTACCATTAATTCCTTGTGGAAATCAATTTCCCCAGCCTTCATGCTAATTCCCTCTAATAATACAAAAGTAATGCCTGCTCTTTGCCTTTTTCTCTAAAAGGCATGATGTGGACAAATGTCATACCCACAGAATTTTAAAATTATTTTGAGATGTCTTATAGAAATAAAAGGTACTACAGGTAAAATTTGAGTTGGTGATCATATTTCATAGAGGGCCTGTAGACTATTTGATTACCTTTACAGAAACAGATTCTGGCCTCTGAACTGATTTCCTCACAAATCCCCTTGTCTGCAGTTTCGTTTTCTGCGGTTCAGTTACCAGCAGTCAGCCGTGGCCCAGAAGTAGATGATACTCCCATATCCTGAGGTCAGTAGCAGCCTAATGGTTCATCACAGTGCCTGCATCGCTCACCTCACTCATCTCATCGAGTAGGCATTTTGTCATCTCATGTCCTCATGAGGGTATTAGTATAATAAGATAGTTTGAGAGGAAGACCACATTCACAGAACTCATCACAGTATATTATCTTAATTCTATTTTCTTGTTAATGTCTACTATGCCTAATTTATAAACTAACTTTACCATAGATATGTATGTTTGGGGAAAAAAACATACATAGGGCTCAGTATTTTCCGTGGTTTCAGGCATCCACTGGGGAGGATGAGGGGGCGCTACTGTATCTCATTTAAAGCCTCAGCAACACCATACCAGAAAAATGTAGCTTCTCTGGAGGAACGAGATCTGCCATTAGTGACAACTTCCCATTACAGCATTCATCACTGAGGAGGTTCAACTGTGAGATGGGTTTCAGTTTAGGGTGCATATTTTTCTGTATTTGAGTATCCTTTTCCTTAAAAAGTGTGCATTATAATTTTAACAATAGTTGAACATTTACAATTTGCCAGAGATTGTTCTTGTGCACCATCATGTACCTTATTCCACCTTCACAGTTGCAATGGATATTCATAGTCCTCATCCCCAGCTTACGCTGTGAAGAGACCTAATTGGAGTTTAATGACTTTTCAAAAGCCTAGCATGGGAGAGGAAAAGGTGACTGGATTTTTCTGACTCCAAGTCTAGTGCTTTTTTCGGTTTTTACCATGTTTGTGACACTGTCAAGCAGGATTGGTAGGCTCTCTACAAATGGTTGTGCCAATCATGGACTGCACAAGGGCAGCCAGGCGCACCAGACTGTGCCCTGGAAGAAAGGGAGTTTTTTTCTTGATTTGTACAACAGTTCCATCTGGCCTAATCTAAAATTTGAGCATGTTCTACAGAAATAGGAGTGAAGGTTATGTCCAGAGTTATTCCGAACTTGTATGATTTTCTCTTAGTGAATGTGATGCCTTGTGGCTAAAGAATGTGCAGTTATTGTTGGTATGGATCTTTATCTTTTTTAGTGTGTCACATAAGTACTTCTGCTTATAAACAAGAGTAAGGCAGTCTGACACAGGAATCATCACCAAATGACTTGAAGACAGCGCCTTGATGCTTTCTCTTCCCTTTTCTCTATTTACCTTTCCCCCTGCCTATGCCATGGGTTGTGAAGTGGGATGAGATGAAGTGGGGGATACCGCCAGTCATTGGCCTCTCAACATTCGAGAGGTGACTGACTTGAGAGCTGGCAAGGTACAGCCACAGACACATCTTGCTCAGAAGCTGACACTAGATAACTTTCCAGTGAAACATCTCAGTTCCACAGTACACTGGGGCCTTGGCTGTAGGATACCCGTTTCTTAAAATTTAGTCACTATTTCTTAGTTACCTCATAGAACTCCATAGAGAGTAGAAACGGTCATGAAACTAAAATATTAAGACATCCTGGTCTTCCCTTTATTTACAGAAGACTAGCCTCTGGCTGGCCATGTTCCTGTGAATTTAAACCATCAGGGCCCTCCCGATGTTTATGTTTACACTGCAGTAGCTCTAGCCAGGCAGCTGCTTCATAGTAAGCTCAGGTAGGAGATGTTCTCAGGGATATTTGCAAGGCCTTGTAATAAGTTAAAAAGTAGCAGCTGGTTTAAGGTGATCTTTGCCCCCTTCTCAAACTTCTAAGGGGAAATTTTATAGTGATCTTGCTCAGTGAGTTTTTTGCACCACCAGAAGAAATTGGTTAATCAGTGTATTGTTATGAACAAAAGTTTTGACATTTTACTACTGTTCCAGGAATAAAAGGAAGTTGAAATACAATCTTCCCTGTTAACGGAGTCTGGAATAACTTGGGTCCTGATTTTTAGCAAGACATTGTATTACATAGGTTGGTCCTTGGCCAGCACCAAAGGAAAAGATAGAATTTGTGTATTTTTCCAGCTATCTTAGGCTTTCATTTCTCTTTTCCTTTACATTAAAAGTGCCTCTCTCTACCTCATTCCTTGACTGAGTTCAATTTATTATTGGTTCTAATGCTCTCATCTCCTCAAAATTACTGGAATTAAATGGTAATTTTGGTAACACAAGCATTTTACTTAAGTGCATGTATTTACTTTCTCTGTATGAATTTCCATTAGCTCTCCTAACAACTCTGATTTGTTCACCTTATTTGTGGTTTATTCTGGCTCCTCCTTTTCCCTCCTGTTATCTGCCTTTTGGCCAATCTACTCTTCATCAGGGGAAAAGAACAAAATTCAAATCTATGAATTGTGCTGTTAGAAGCAGTGTGTTGGGGAGAATACATTGGAGGTTGAAATAAAGTGAGATCTGAAGATAATTGATGGATGACTCTTTGTATTCACATGGTAATCTTAGGCCTTGGACTTCAGAGGGATTTCAGATAATCTTGGGGTCTTGATAGGTACACACTTATTTGCTTTGCCTTCAGGTTCTGAAAACATGATCTTAGCATTCAAAGGACACTCCATATTCAGGTTCCCAGTCAGCAGTGAAATTGTTGGAAAATAAAAGGCTCTGGTGCTATGACCCTTTAAGGTAGCCCTGAGCATCTCAGCAGTTAGTGCTGGATCCTAAGTGGTGAGATCAGGAATGATTTGACCTGACTATACCAGATAATCCACCTGACTTTCAGATATGCCAAGCAGCTTCTGGAAAAGAAAGCTTTTTACTTTTTATTTATTCATTTAAGAATCCAGCCTTGTTAAGCTGCTAGAAGTGAGGCAAGATTTTTTTTTTTAATGTATTTACTTATTTTAAGAGAGACAGAGTGTGAGTGGGGGGAGAGGGGGAAGACCACAGAGAGGGGGAGAATCCCAAGCAGGCTCCAGACAGCACAGAGCCCAATGCGGGGCTCGAACTCACAAAACTGTGAGTTCGATCATGACCTGAGCTGAGATCAAGAGTTGGACATTTAAGTGACTGAGCCACCCAGGTGCCCCAGAAAACTTTTTATCTTTAACCAATGAATTTCCATTGCTTAATTCAAATATTTAAAAAAACAGGATGAAACACATTCTCTAAATTAAAAAAACTTTGTTATATCCATGACGAGTAAAATCCACCAACTTCCAGGATAGGTCTGTCATTCTGGCTGGGATGTGCTCAAGACTGGGAACATTCGTTTTTGATACAGTGGACTCTTTTCATAATGCTGGTTTGGGGACAAGAAGGTGATAATTTTGCCTCATGGCTGAGAAAGTCTAACTTGGTCTGAAGAAATTTACACCAACACGTATGTATAAGCTGTATGAAAATGGTGGCCTACTGTATCAATTTAAGCAAAACTGGCAGATAAAGATGTGAAAAGTTGTATTATACGAGATAGTCTGGAATTATCTGTCGGTTTTAGAGCTCTTTTTTTCTTCCATTAGAGTTGACTTCGTATTTAAATTGTTCCTTTCAGAAGAAAGTGTCCCCCCACCCCTAGTGAGAATCTGATTGAACTGATACACGTATGGATGAGTGAGTATGTATGTATATGTGTGATTCAACCTGTTTCCACTGTGATATGAATCCTTCAAAAAAAAAAAGTCCACTCCAAAACATAACAGCATTACCGGTTTATTTCCAAATGGTGGCCTTCTTACTGCACGGCTTTTAGTATTTGCAACATACTGCAGATAGCAAATTGAGGCCCAGCCCTAGTGTGGTATGTATTTAATGCTGAACAATGCAGTCATATTTCTTTTCTGATTAAACTCTCAAGGAACAGAAAAGTGTTTTTGGTAACAAGAAAGTATTTCTTAGTACCTATTACTCTTGTTCGTATCCTTTCCCAGAGTGTTCTATTCATAGTAACAACGGTATTACTGGTAAGCCTAACATTAATGTGTGTGATATGGACCCAGCATCCACCACTGTACCTTTAAACAGAATCCTAGGAAATGCTTATCGCTGGGAACAACAGACCAGTATTGCACTGTTTCTAAATGTAAGCTCTCTCTGGTTTATTTTGGCACTACCTAAGTGACTTACTTTTGTTATTACTTGCATTCTGACTGTGTCTCTAAGAAAGGGAACCACCTCAACTGTTGAATTTTTAAAAGTCTAACTATTGTTTTATCTTTATGGCTAGAAACCTGTTTTCTTCAGATGTCACTTCTTGGGCAAGGGTAAGCTGAGGGATATGGGAGGAAAATGAAAATGGAAGATTAACAGACATTCCCCCATGGGCTGTATGTAGTAGCTTCTGGTACTGCATCAGCTTAAAATTTTTATCAGAGCCTTGACTTCTTGGAAAGAAAAGGTGCATTTGGTTACCTGATTTTGGAAGCTGTGGCTGACGTGGGTCCTTAAATGATCTCCACACCTTTCAATTGCCTGTGGTCCTTCTTAACTCAAAAGGAAATCGAGTTGAAAAAAATCATGTTTTGAGGCCTGATTTTCCCATTGTTTGAGTACAGAACTTTAGTCCAGAACCTCTTGTACTGTTTGGTTTTTAAATGGGAAGACTGTTAACTTCCTTAGTATCAAGGTGTGCCCTACATTGAGAGGAATTTTTCATTTGTGAGGGGTAAGTTCATCCATCTCCAGACCTTACTCTCCTCATATTGCCTGCTGTCAGACCACACCCCAAGGTTGCACTTTAATAAACAGTATTTTTTTTTAAACAAAAAAACATGGTTCTTTTTCTTAAACAAAAAAAAACCCTTTTTTCTGCCTTACAATCTGTTCTTAAATTTAATTTTCAAGTGAAGACCCGTACAGCTGAAATAAGATAAAGGCACAGTGTGTAGTGGATTTGGAAGATGGTATGAAACTCATTCAAATCTGTGCAAGTTGACATTTTCATTCAAGTATGTTAAGGTAAAGTTTCTAAATGAATCACTTGCTTAAAACATCATCTTTAAAATAGTAAGAAATAAATAGCTATTACTTCGTGCCTATCTTCTCTAAGAACTTTGTTTACACAGCCATGGCTCCATCTCCACTGGAGGCAGGTGTACTGTTGTCACCATATCAAGTTTTAACCAGTTGTACTTTTGCAGAGTTGTCCACTCAGTCCATCTCCTGCAGCAAGAAAGGAAAATAGACAGAATTAGCCAGTCTGATTCACTAACCAGGATTTAGTACTTAAGGACTCTGGTGCCACAATCAATAGATGTGAAGCCGGGGTTGTACAAAACACACTCTCTGGAGCCCTGTCATCCTTAGATCGCTGCATCCTCCTTTTTGCTACATGGGAGCAATTGCAAAGACATAGGCTTTCAAGGTGCTGAGATCTGGATATTCACATCTATTGAATCACTTCTGGTGCTAAGAAGCATCTTGGTCCAAGGAATGAAGATTCTGTTTCAGCCCTTCAGTATTCGGGAGGCTGTTAATACAGATAGCTGTTGACATCTTGCCCACTTATTGTCCAGCTAGATGGTTGTTGGTGAAAGCTGTTACGAACTTTCTCAGGCTTACCTTCTCCCAACAATTCAGCTTCAAGATTTGTATTCGTTCTCCTGTTTTAAAATGCTGCCATAAATGAAGACCATGGCACACAGAGAAAGGCATCAGGGGTTAGATGCCTGAGTAATGCCTCTGACACACAAAATCCCAAACATTCACTAAACTTACAGATAAGATACAACCACTTAATTTCCACTTAAAGTGAAGCAACAGACTTTACTACCTGTCTGGCCCTTCTTCCTAGGCAGCATCATGAAGAATTGTGACTTTTAATATTTTAGTTTTAATATCTTGGACAGGTTTTCTGGGCAAGATTTTAGATAGTTTTTTCCCCTTTTTGACTATCCATTTTGGCATCTCTCCCCAACATCCTTTTTGGTAAACATGTTTTTAAATGTAAATTATACTTATGTTTGTGATGAGGTGGAGGTGAAGGCAGATGAAGCCCAGCTGGGGACACTCCCGCCACATTCTCTCATGCTCTACCCGTAACCTACACTGTATGACTTGGATCCTAACAAGAGTAGAGTGTGCAGTGTGCTCTGATAGCAGGGTGTCTTAAAAATAAAGTTGATGAAGCTCAAAGGGGTGCTCATCACCACCTTCTACAACACAACTTTCTCATAGAAGCAAAGCCACACCTTCTACCTGAGTAGCAAGGTCCCTTTCGTGTGGTCTGGTCACCAGAAGCAGGGGAGAAAGGATGAAAGAAGCCCGGCAGCAGAGAGCTCTGCTGTGTTTCCAGACCTTAGAAGGAGCAGGCAGAGACCAAGAGGATTCAGCGAAATGCCAAGGAGCTGACATCACTGGTTCTTACATTTCTGACTAAGTTCCTCACATATGTGAGTAGGTTCTGGTTAATAAAGTTCACTGTTGTGCGAAAGACATCACGGAGCAAGGACGGTGTGTGATCGGCCACCTTTTTGGCCAATACCATGGCCAACAAGAGCACGGTCTTCTCCCTCTCCATGTCCTTCGGGTAAGTCTGTAGGACCTGCTCCAGTGCAGCAGCAAGGTGCTTCCTTCTGTCCTGCAGGTAGACACAGGGTCACGTGAAACTTCATTCACTAATATTCTGCCCTCGGAAAGGAGAACAGTCCACTAATGTTAAGTAGGAAGAAGCATGCTTTCATTTTGAGGGAAGAACTTATTAAACAGCTGAGGAGGCTGGAGGAGAGTGAGAAACAATTTAATTTGGAGAGGCAATGGAAAGGGTAGGCTGAGCTCAGTCCCCATAGCTGGACACACATTCATCAAATACATCTTGAGTGTGTGTGTTCACATTAGACAAATGAGTCATTCCCTGCCTCTAAGGCACTTAAAATAAAGAATTAATTAAATACCCAAGACGTCTTAGACCTATCTTACCAGTGCAGACCTAGCTACCGGAAGGAGATGAAGGGGGCTAAACATGACATTCTCACTACATGGCAGGGGCACACCAAAGACCACCAGACTCTTAAGGACCTTCAAGCTCATCAACTCATATGCAAAATTAAGTCAACATTGTGGGAGAGGACCCGAGGCAGAACAATACCACGGCTATGACAGCTGCTGATCCAGAGGGGACAAACCTTCCTGGAGGCAGGAGGCTGCCCTGGAGGACAGACACATTTCTGGGTAGTGAGGGGTGTTTGCATTTGCAGCTCCAGTCAAAAGGATGGAATCTTTCCCCTCCTCCAAACTCATGTAGCCATAGATTTGACAGCCTTGGGGCATCTCTCCCACTAAGTTTCTTCAGGAAGGCTAGAGGAGCTAGTTTACAGTATCCACAAGGGACAGAAGCTCTATACTGATTTTAACCATGAAGTTAAGAGTAGCGGGCTAAATAAAATGTCACTCTTGTCACATGTGGTAAGTGACCTGATGTTCTCACTCACATTTTTATTCAACTCTCTAAAACTGAGGAAAGAATAAGTTAGTCCTGGAAGAGTCATATACGTTTTGTTAATCTTTTTTGGAAGGTTTTATATCAAACTCTTAACTCTGACTTAAGGTTCAGGTTTCCTAAATACCAAGGAAGTTAATTCTTCTGAAAGACAATTAACCATGCTATGATTCTATTTCCAATTGTTTTGTAGGCACTGAATTACCTCACTGGACACTGGTTTGTCTGATAAGATACAAAGGACAGACCTTGGTGTTTTAATTAACAACTGGAAACTAAAAGGCAGTCTGTGGACTGAGAGAAGAGGTTTTCAGACATGATTGATAAAGAGTTAGTACCCAAAATCTATAGAGAACTTCTATAACTCGAAAAAACAAACAATCCAATTAAAAAATGGGCAGAAGACATGAACAGACATTTCTCCAAGAAGACACAGTGGCCAACAGACACATGAAAAGATGCTCAACATCACTCATCATCAGGGAAATGCAAATCAAAACCATAATGAGATACCATCTCACACCTGTGAGAATGGCTAAAATCAACAACAAAAAACACAACTGGTGTTGATGAGAACGTGGAGAAAAAAGGAACCTCATGCACTGTTGGTAGGAATGCAAACTGGAGCAGCCTCTGTAGAAAACAGTATGGAGATTCCTCAAAAAGTCTACCATCTACTAATCACACTACTGGGTATTTAACCAAATAATACAAAAACACTAATTGAAGGGATATTTGTACCCCTATGTCTACTGCAGCATTATTTACAATAGCCAAACTATGGAAGCAGCCCAAGTGTCCATGGATAGATGAATAGATAAAGAAAATGTGGTGTATACAAAATGGAACATTACTCAGCTGTAAAAAAGAATGAAATCTTGCCTTTTGCAACAACATGGATAGATCTAGAGAGCATAATCCTAAGCTAAATAAGCCAGTCAGAGAAAGACAAATACCAAGAGACAAACCAAAAAACAGACTCTTAACATAGAGAACACACTGATGGTTAACAGAGATGGAAGTGGATTGGGGGGATAAGTAAAATAGGTGAAGAGGCTTATGAGTACACTTTATCGTGCTGAAAACTGAGTAATACATAGAACTGTTAAATCACTATATTGTACACCTGAAAATAATATAACCCTGTATGTTAACTACATTGGAATTAGAAAACAAAAACAAAAACAAAAACACACACACCTGACAACTGAAAAAGTTCTCACACTTCCTGACTAACCCAGAAAGGGCACTGGTGAATATTCTCACTTACTTCTTCTGACAGGTTCACATTCATAAACTGCATTGCCAGGTTATTCACCACTCTTGGGTGGATGCTGTGATCCATCCTATCCCCGATTTGGGCGAGCTGCCTGGCGATATCTTGGATGATTTCCTCTTGACTCTCAGAATCTGAATGTTCAGGCAGGGACACAGAGACACAGCAGATTCAAAAAATGGTCCTGTTTGACCCCTCCTCCCAATCCATCCCATAACAGAAAAAGAAAGGGATTCTGCTTTGGAACAAAGCTAGTTCCTGCTTCCACAGTTCACCATGGTGGGCTTGCTGACAGCACATGCTCCATTCTACTAGAGCTGCTGTGTGAGGACCTGGGTGCAGTCAGGGGAGCAGGGGTGGAGTGCTGGGGCCAGGAAAGGGTCTAAATGAGCAGAAGACTGGAGAAGTGGGCCTCACCCTGCAAAGAGTCAACATTTGTCCACAAAAAAGACAGTGATGCAAGGGCATCCATGACTTGCAAGGCATCATGATTCTGAGCAGCCATGGCATGAATCTGATGGCAAGCTTCACGGCTGCCAGTTCTAGACCCCATCATATAACAGGTGTCAGCCTAAGAAGGTATTAGGGCAGAGGCTCTGCTGTTAGACTGAGTTAGAGCCCCGCATCTGCCACCAGAGAACACAGCTCCTTCTCTCTCTTCCTTTAGGTCTACTCAAACGCCACTCTGTCCGAGATTATTAACACTGCCACTTGCACTGCCACCTGCCCTCTCCGTCGCCCTCCCTTTTCCTTCCTCAGCACTCACTACCACCATATATTTTACCTGTCCGTGTTCTTTGTCTGACTCCCATGCCAGAAGGTAAGTTTCCTAACAGCTCCAATTTTTAAATCTGTTTTGTTTACTGCCAAATATGCAGCACTGAAAACAATGCAAGGCACACGGTAGGGCTCAACAGACAACTACACAAATTAATGAATGTGTAAATGAATGGATCCTGTACCTAGCTCCTAGTAAGTAATCAATAAATGCCAGCCATTGTTATTTCTCCCATTAAATCTTATATTCTGTGTTTGCACCTTCCCTCCGGGTTCTTATTTACCCAGGACAGAAATCTCAATCTCCCCAGTCCTTGCAGGCATCCTCAAGCAATTGTCAAATCTTATCTCACAGATACAACCGTCTGTCCCACCATTACCACTGCCACCACCTGGGTGTGGATTCTCCATCAGCTCTCATCTGTAGCCTCTTAGCCTTCTCACTGCCCTCCAGGCCCTTCTCCACTCTCCACAATATACTTTGGCAAGCAAGGCACTGAGAGGGTGAAGTGTCCTGGTGTGCCCCTGGAGACAGTTCCTCCTTAAATTTTGTGCCTTCAGCATTTCACCTGCCCTAGACTGCCTACTGTGGTCTTGACTGTGATCCTTGAATCTCTGTGATCTCTGTGATCTCTACTCATTCATGTGCTCACACCTTGCTCAACTGACAAGCTATAACCTGGCTTCCAAACACCTTGGACCATAACTTCCACTATTCCCTCCAAACACTCTAGCCAAACAACTATTCACAGTACCTTTTACAGACCCCAATCTTTTCATCTTCAAGTGTCTGCTTAAGCTGTTGCCATTCCCTCTTCCCAGTTTCCAAAGAGCCAAAATGTACCCCTTCCTCCATAGCCCAGCTCAACTGCAGTTATAGCTGTGAAGTCTTTCCTGATCCCTTGCGGAGGACCCATGCTCTCCGTAGCTCCCACTATACTGACTCTGCCTCACTGATTTCTCTGTGCTTTTCCACTTTATTGCGGCAACTTCAGAAGCCGTGGCGGATTCAGTGTCCAGCTGAGTAAATGAATTCACCAATGAAACTGTGGTGTACAGAGCCTCTAGTTTGCCTTTTGCTTCCAAGTCTCATCAGGTACTTAATCTACACACTAGTTTTCCACCAGCAGTGAAGTTAAGTGTACCTTTGCAAATGCCATTTGAGTTAAGCCAGGCTTGGGGGGTTCCATAGTGTAATGGTTAGCACTCTGGACTCTGAGTTAAGCCAGGCTTTGCAGTCTAAGGGCAAGGAATGGTGCAGAAGAGCAAAAGACAGCCCAGGGGACAGCCTCTGGTTACAGTTACTCCAGCCATAGCTTCTGACAGCAAAGCCATTCCTGCCCTTCACCCCCTCCTAAGCCTTCCCCAAAGGGGGCCAGTTGCCCTTATTCAAATTTAGAGCTACCCAGGAGATACAGTAGCTGGATTCTAAAGCACAGAAGTCTTTGGCACACCCTGGCTAGTGGGGGAACTCTACCATATCCCCCATCCACTCAATTTAACATAGAGCTGGAGGTCCAAAAGCTGGATCAGCTGTTGGTCTCCCCCATGGCCACAAGAGGGCAGTGCAATCTCTTATGCCAGGAGATATCTGGGCGGCAGGAGGCAGGATTTCAGTCCTTTGGCTAGGTTGTGAGGACTGGGTCCAAGACCTCAGAGTCCCTTTGGCAGTGATTCTAACCAGGACATATACCCCAGAAACACCTGAGAGTCTTCCACCCTAGAACATGTTGGTTCAGACAGCTGCAGTCAAGCCCAAAGACTATGCATTTTGAAAATGTTCCTCATGGAATTCCAATGTGCACACTACTGAGAACCACTGTTCCGGGCCCAAATCTGGGAGTGGCTGATCCTTATCTTGCTTCCCAGCCCTGCTCCCTCAGCCTTAGAGTTCAGAATGGCCTCCCTCTGTGGAGGCCTCACCAGTGACAAAGAAGAGTAAAAAGTGAGGTTGGAAGGGCAGCACAGGGATGTGGGTGAGGAAAAGTGAAGAAAGCCTCGAAACCATGATATACTGGGAGGCAGCAGCAGAGGACGATGGAGCCCAGCTTAAGGAAACAGGCCTGGCCCGAGACCTGGTTGGACTGTGTCCAGTAGTGCCTGACTTGGGGTTTGTAATTGATCCTTTTTTGGGCCTCAGTTTCCTCACTTGGAAATTAGGTTCAGAATACTTCAATGCCCTAGTTATGTTGTAGATAATCATGCCGTAATACATATGAAAGTGAAAGTGTGAGGTACTATACAGATTCAAAGAATCATTATAAAGAAACTGAGTGGATTTCAACTGATTGGAAACTAGAGAGTCTTGCTCCACTGGAGTCATGAGGTACAAACCAAACAACCATATGACACAAACATATGCAGTGGACTGAAACCACATAGGTGGACACTGAGTCCAAAGGTTCCTTCCAGGACTTAAGTTCCCTAAAAGTTAGTGGAGAGAACAAAGCCCAGATTTGGGACAGAGGAGGCTATGCTAGGTACCTGTCTCCTCGCTATCCAAGAAGCGGCTGCACCGGTTGCCATCTGTCTGGAGCCCATCATCGTGGTCCTCCTGCAGGTAAGCTGGTGGCACAGGCAGTTCACGGCCCAACACCTCTAACTCTTTATGGAAATTATAGTTGGAGCAGTTTTGGAGGAAGCCAAACACCAGCAAGTTTGTGATGCGCTCATCCTGGAGGCTTGAACCATTGCTGACCTAAGATGAAAAGGGAGTCAAATCAAGGAGACCTGTGGGAAGCTAGTCCAGGACCAGAGGCCCTTCCTGCAGCTGAGCTTGGCAAAAGGGCTCTGAGAGTAGCTGAGCCTGAAACAGCCTCACTGGCCCAAGATATCTGAATAACCCTGTGCATACAAGAGGACTCAGTGGGCAGAGGCCAAATCTGCAGAGCCTGCTTTAAGCAACACCACCTGTAGATTCCAAAGAGGAAGCTCCAATTCTGCAGAAGGTGGTTCATCTACCATATGCTTGACATCCTGAAAACATTGAGCTGGGGTGAGCTTACTTTCGGAGGAGGAAGGTACAAAGGCTGTTTTAGGTAAGTCAGCCAATATCATCACTTAGATATCATCCTTATACATCTACATGCTTATGCTAACTCTCATGTGTCTTTTACCAACTTCAGCCCACCTTACCAGCTACGCATCCAGCAGTTAGAAATTCTTTCATAATCTTCTTTGTGGGCCAAGATGGTATTGTGCAACCAGCAAATTTTCCATAAATACTGGGTAATAATGACCACAGATAACATTTGCCTTTGGGTAGGCTTGGTTTGCTTCATATAGGGGGATGGCTCCTGCTCTAATGTGAGAGGCTGGTGGTCTCTGCCTGCCAGCTCTCCATCCGTTAGCAACACTTGCAGGGGAGCTCTGGGGGCCAAGAGGGACATCTGTACTCTGGGAGCCAGGAGGGACATTTCTAGTGTGCCGAGTGCATCTGGGATGGTGTTCTTGGCAAACAAAGGTGAAAACTCGCAGACCTGGCAGCCAGGGGTGCTCAGAGCAATCAAAGACTTAGGATGAAAGAGGGAATCATCTGGAAGCCTGGGGATACTGAGATTTGCCCAAATAAATGTAAAACACACATACTAGACTGTAAGAGAAGGTCAACAGAAGAAGATGAAGGTGCTTGTAATATTTATTTCTGTCTTCTAAGTCCTGAATATTTTTCATTAGAAAAAAATAAGAAAACTTTTAGGACAGTTTTTAGAGGGCAAATGGCTTTAAATAAATAAAATGCACAAAATAAGGAGCTAACATATTGTTAACCAGTTTTTACTTCTCCAGAATTATTCCTTAAAAGGGGGAAAAAGCCAGGGCACTTGGGTGGCTCAGCTGGTTAAGTATCCAACTCTTGGTTTCAGCTCAGGCCATGATGTGTTCATCTATGGTACTGTTGTACCATAATAGTAAAACAAACAAACAAACAAACAAACAAACAAGATATTATGCTAAGCCAGACACAAAGGAACAAATATTGTTGGATTCCACTTCTCTGAGGGACTCAGAATAGTCAGATCCACAGAGACAGAAAGTGGAGTGGGGTTTGCCAGAGATGGGGACAGGAGGATGGGAGTTAGTGTTTAATGGGAACAGAGTTTCAGTTGGAAAGATGAAAAGTCCTGGAGATGGATGGTGGTGATGGAGACACAATGTGAATGTGCTCAATGCTAATTAATGAATTGTGTTCTTAAAAGAGGTTAAAATGGTAAATTTTATCCTATGTATATTTTACCATAATTTTTTAAAAACTGGAAAACTGGAGCCCTTGGGTAGCTCAGTCAGTTAAGCTTGGTTTTGGCTCAGGTCATGATCTCCTGGTTCGTGAGATCTCTGTGCTGTGTGTGGAGTTTACTTAAAAAAAATAAATTAAGTAAACAAAAATATAGCAGTAGACCTGCCCTACAAGAAATACTAAAGGAAATCTTAAAAAATAACAACGAATGAATGCAACAAGAAAGGTGGGCAGGTTTAAACGGCACCAAACGGAAGGGAATTCTGAACACTGAGAACAGACTTTCATCAGCTTGACAAGAGGATCTGCAGAAATCTCCTGGTCAAGCAACCACCATCTCTGCTGAGCCCGCCATGTCTCAGTCCTTCCAGCTAGCAACCTGAAAAACCATGTAGTTTCCATCCTTTAGAAGGATACTTAACAAGCATATATTGAGAACCTTCCAGGCATCAGATGTTGCTATGCTTAGGGATTCAGAAACTGTGGGCCACTAAGTTTAACCATCAAATCCTTAGATTTTTTGCAGTTACCTCTCACAATAGCTGGTGAGAAGAGAAGGCTGATACATACAGTGTAGACACAGAAAAGCCTCTGGTGCTAGGGGCCTCTACAGAATTTGGAAAAGAAAGGAAGCAAAAAGACTATAGTAAGAAAATAAATAAAGAGCTTTTGATTGGATAGGCTATGATTTTCTATTCCAGCTAATTAAAAGGTAAGTACAGACAAGGCAGTTTAGGTACCATCCTACTGAAGCCAGGGGAATGGCCTATATGACCTTAGGGTGATCGCTTCCAAGAATTCTAGAGTTTCTAAATGGTCCTGAATCGGAAAGCCGCCTTGCCCTTCCAGTGAGTGATCAGGCACAAGGTGGAGGGAAGAGAAGAGGAGAGAGAACAGGTATTTCTTTTTTTACTGTGCTACAGCAAGTTGTGAATGTGAGGCTCCTCTCTGCAGCGCTGTCAAAGAAGGGGTCAGCTAGGTGCACACTGACTGCACACACACAAGGAACAAGCTGGCCCCAGTCACCCTTGCTCCCCCTCCCAAAGCATTCCTCCAGGAGAAGTGCATGGGCTGACCTGAGAATCCATGGCACAAGCAGCCTTGCAGGGCTCTGTCTGGTTTCCGGCCTTAAGGTGTCCCAAGTCAGCAACCTGGAAAAGGACACACATGCACACAGGGTAGTCAGCTGTTCCCTGCAGGGACACCCCTTTCCAGGACCCTCAGGAAAGAATTGAGGGAGTCATCCTGGACCCTGGCTCAAAGGCGCCCTGGCCACAGTGGCCAGGCTCACACCTCACCCATCCCAACCACACTCACTCAGGCTGCTCCTTTCTCCACAGCATGGAACCTGGGCAGCAGCCCAAGTGAGTGGACTTTGGAGTTTTCCTCACTATAGAGACTTGCCAAGGCATGGAGAGCTCCCCAAAATCAATCCTCCAACCTCAGAGCTCAGCTCTCCCGCCCCGAGCTCACTGATCAGGCAAATAGGGCAATATAGCTTATGAATTATTTTCAGGCAAATACTTACACTAGTGCACTTTTTACAAGAATAAAGTTAGCTGATAAGTATACCTAGAAGTTTTAGGGACTCTTTTATTATTACTACAACCACTGATATGACTACTACATAACCATTACTTCAGCGTGCAGCCATTCTCGGAGCATTCACGTTATCTGTTCTGTTCCACACAACTATGCTGAGAGGCAGGCGGTGTACAGTGTTGATCCAGGTAGGTGAGAAAATTAGGTTTGGGGAGTAAGAGACAGTGAGGCAGACCATTTCTCTCCAGAGGCCACATGATTTCAGTGGCATTCATCCAGAAAGAGCTCTTGTAAAATGTATATTAAAAAAAAAGAAGCCTTGAAATAAAATGTTTTCTAGCATTTGGTGGTAAAAAAAGGAAAGAAAGAAGAAAAAAGACTGTATTTGACAACCACACAAAAGATTAAAGGTCCTCCATGGCACATATTCCAAACTAAATAACCCATCATAAACAATTGACCAGACAAAAGGCAACCGGGAATTGAGTTCAAAAAATTATGCCCATGAAGTAGAATACATATAACGTGAGGAAAAAAAAAAAAAAAAAAAAAAAAAGGATGAGAGATCTAGGTGTGCATCAGTAGAGAAAGATGTCCAAGACAGACCAAAGTTTCTAAAGAACAGTCTCAACAATATAATCCTATCTTAAAATGTACTTGCCTGTGTATGTGTGTGTTTACACACAATATTAGTTTTAACCAAATGAAATCATCATTTTGTAGGGTAAAAAACAGCCAAATTTGGCAATTTTATCTTGGGTCCTTAAACAGAAGAGATAAAAAACAAGAACAGACAACCAATTCCTCTTTAGGAAGCACAGGTGGGGCTCCAACATGCACGTGAAAAGGAGGCTAGGACAAGACCAGCATGGAGGACATGCCCTCCACACCAGGCAGCCGTGCACATTTGTGGGACACAGTTACTCTCGATCTGCCCATGCCCCTGTCTCAGGTGCTCCTGTTGGCCTTAGAGATCATGCAAAGCTGGAGGCTGCACCCTAACCCTCACACTGGGAATCTGGCAGAGCCCATGGCTGGGTATGGCTGAGTGGGAGGAAAGGGGGCCAAGAGCAAAGGACTCAGGTGTATTTGGACAGACAGGGAACCTACGGATGCTGGCTTATCCACAGGCCCTCCATAGGGAAGGAGGCAAGAGCTGGTACCATTATCAGAATCGGGACAAAGAATAAAACAGAATACGCCCCTCAGGAAAAAGGCCACAGAAGCCAAATGATGTCCACAAGCCACTAAAAATGTAAAGGTGCAGTGGACTGAATGCTGGCCTCCACCTTGTTCTCTCAAGAAGTAACTTTAGAAAACTATGTGGGGGAGATAGCACTCAAGAGATAATTAACATAAACATTTAATTGATTTCCTCCAGACTTTGATACTGTGAAAATAAAAGGAAACCTCATTTAGAATGGCTGCAGCAGGCCAGCAGGGGGCGCTCTCACGCCCCATGGCTCCTCATGAATTGCAGACCCAGAAGGAACAAAGGTACCTTACAAGTCTGACACTACTTAACTATCGTTATTACCCCAGCAGGAGGAAGAAAGCTTTTCCTCTTCCCCAGCAACAGCCCAGCCAATGAGGAGCCACCATAATTGGAGCTCCTGGTTAATCCAATTGGGCTTTTTGTTTTATTACAGCCCTCCCAGCTTCCAATTTCCTCTGGAAAAGCACAGTCCTCTCCTTTGCTCTGTGAACTTGCTATGGTTTTTGCCATAGTTTGCTTGTTCTAAATTACAGTTCTCTGCTATTCCCAAATAAATCCACAGCTGCTGGTGAAATCACTGGCAGTTCGATTTTTAAGGTTAATATTATTTAATGATCAGAAGTGGGAAATTTGAGACGACCCCAACAGTTCCACAGCTGGTGAGCAAACAGGGACCGGGTGCCCACAAAGCCAAGTGGCCTCACTGCTTTCTCAGTGACCCTAAAGTTTGAGGGTAAGTTCTCTCCTGGATTTCAGGCTCTGCTCTCTTTATGCCCAAGCTCTGCAGGCTTTATGTGGGATTTGTTTTAAGGTCTTGTCCTTTCTGAGAGTATGAACTGACTGTTGCTCTTGGAATTGTGCTGGCCATCAGTCTGACTTCTTTGGAACTAGGATGTTCCTGTCAAAACTTTGCTGTTTAGGAACTCTCCTTTTTGCTCTAGAGAAAAAAACCAACCAAACAAAAAAAATACCCAAGAAAGGGGATCCAAGTTGTACAAATGCTTTGAGGATGTCCCCTTCTGGGGCCCTGGCCAGTTTTTTACTTAAAAACTGTACTCCTTACTCATGTGCATTTCTTTTCTTTTTTTTTTTTTCTTTTTTTTTTTCAACGTTTATTTATTTTTTGGGGCAGAGAGAGACAGAGCATGAACAGGGGAGGGGCAGAGAGAGAGGGAGACACAGAATCGGAAACAGGCTCCAGGCTCTGAGCCATGAGCCCAGAGCCTGACGCGGGGCTCGAACTCCCGGACCGCGAGATCATGACCTGGCTGAAGTCGGACGCTCAACCGACTGCGCCACCCAGGCGCCCCAAGAAATGATATTTTCAAGTGAATCAACAAATACTTTAAAATTTTGTTTTATTTTTTTAACTTTTTTTTTTTTGGAGAGAGGGAGGGCAAAAGTGAGTGAGCAGAGAGACAAGGAGAGAGAGAATCTCAAGAGAGACAAGAGAAAGAAGGAGAAAGAGTATGGAGCCCAAAGTGGGGTTCAAGCTCACCCGACATGGGACTTAAACTAATGAACGGTGAGATCATGACCTGAGCCAAAGTCAGATGCTTAACTGACTGAGCCCCCCAAGCACCCAAAAATTTCTCAGGTTTAATTTCAAACACAGAAAATATAATAGATAAAACCCACTTAATCAAAAGCTTTTGGGGGTCCTCAATAATTCCTATGTGTAAAAGAGTCCAACAATCCAGCTTCTCTGTCATCGCCATTCAACAGAGAATAGTCCATAAAGACCAGCACCTGATGAGACCACACAGCCAAATCCTCCATCACTGCTGTCACCAATGGGAATAACTGATCTGCATGTGCAAACCAAGCCAAAACAAAACACAA